>NC_080060.1:22719507-22753474 GCF_026212465.1 Amaranthus tricolor | reverse complement strand
CCACTTAACACGTAATTTCTAGCATATGACTATGATTTAAATTCTTACCACTTCAACACAATAATATATACCACATAATGTTGTGTGCCAAGTTTCGTGCAAAACAATCCAAGTTTGAGCTACTTTATGGGCGAAAGTGACAAAAACTTTTAAAAACCGTTTAAAATTGCAACATAACACTTATATTCTAGCATATGACTATGAATTTCAATTCTAACCACTTCAATAAAATAATATATGCCAAATTTTGATGTGTGCCAAGATTCGTGCAAAACATACCAAGTTTGAGCTACTTTATGCGCGAAAGTGTCAAAAACGCTTAAAAACCTTAAATTCGCAACTTAACACGTATTTCTAGCATATGACTATGATTTTCAATTCTAACCACTTCAACACAATAATATACCAAATAGTATTGTGTGCCAAGATTCGTGCAAAACAAACAAAGTTTTACTTTATGCGCGAGAGTGACAAAAAACCTTAAAAACCATTAATATCGCAACTTAGCACGTAATTTCTAGTATATGACTATGATTTTCATTTATTACCACTTCAACAAAATAATATATACCACATCGTATTGTGTGCCATGTTTCATGACAAAAAAAAAAACCAAGGTTCAACTACTTTATGCACGATAGTGACAAAAAAGCTTAAAAACCATTAATATCGCAACTTAGCACGTAATTACTAGCATATGACTGTGATTTAAAAATCTACCACTTCAACACAACAATATATACCAAATAGTATTGTGTGCCAGGTTTCGTGTAAAACAAACAAAGTTTGAGGTACTTTACGAGGCGAAAGTTCCAAAAACGCTTAAAAACAATTAAAATCGCAACTTAACACGTAATTTTTAGCATATAACTAGGATTTTAAATTCTAACCACTTCAACATAAAATATATGACAAATAGTGTTGTGTGCCAAGTGTCGTGCAAAACAAACCAAGTTTGAACTACTTTATGCGCGAAAGTGACAAAAAATCTTAAAAACCCATAAAGTCGAAACTTACCACGTAATTTCTAGCATATAACTAGGATTTTCAATTCTAACCACTTCAACATAATAATATATGACAAATAGTGTTGTGTGCCAAGTGTCGTGCAAAACAAACCAAGTTTGAGCTACTTTATGCGCGAAAGTGACAAAAAATCTTAAAAACCCATAAAGTCGAAACTTACCACCTAATTTCTAGCATATAACTAGGATTTTCAATTCTAACCACTTCAACATAATAATATATGACAAATAGTGTTGTGTGCCAAGTGTCGTGCAAAACAAACCAAGTTTGAGCTTCTTTATGCGAGAAAGTGACAAAAAATCTTAAAAACCCATAAAGTTGAAACTTACCACGTAATTTCTAGCATATGAGTATGATTTTCAATTCTAAACACTTCAACACAATAATCTTTACCAAATAGTGTTGTGTGCCAAGTTTCGTGAAAAACAAACCAAGTTTGAGCTACTTTATGCGCGAAAGTGCCAAAAAAGCTTAAGAAACCATGAAATCGAAACTTAGCACGAAATTTCTCGCATCTGACTATGATTTTCAATTATAAGCATTTCAACACAATAATTTTTACCAAATAGTATTGTGTGCCAAGTTTTGTGCAAAACCAACCATGTTTGAGCTACTTTTGCGCGAAAGTGCCAAAAACGCTTAAAAACCCTTAAAATAGCAACTTAACACGTAATTTCTAGCATATGACTATGATTTAAAATTCTTACCACTTCAACACAATAATATATACCAAATAGTGTTGTGTGCCAAGTTTCGTGCTAAACAAACCAAGTTTGAGCTACTTTTTGCTCGAAAGTGCCAAAAACTTTTAGAAACCGTTAAAATCGCAACTTAACACGTATATTTTAGCATATGAATATGAATTTCAATTATAACCACTTCAAAAAAATAATATATGCCAAATTTTGTTGTGTGCCAAGTTTCGTGCAAAACATACCAAGTTTGAGCTACTTTATGCGCGAAAGTGTCAAAAACGCTTAAAAACCCTTAAATTCGCAACTTAACACGTAATTTCTAACATATGACTATGATTTTCAATTCTAACCACTTCAACACAATAATATACCAAATAGTATTGTGTGCCAATATTCTTGCAAAACAAACCAAGTTTGAGCTACTTTATACGCGAAAGTGCCACAAAAGCATAAAAACCCATAAAATCGCCACTTAGCACGTAATTTCTAGTATATGACTATGATTTTTATTTTTAACCACTTCAACACAATAATATATACCACATAGTATTGCGTGCCATGTTTCGTGCCAAAAAAAACAAAGTTTCAACTACTTTATGCACGAAAGTAAAAAAAAAGCTTAAAAACCATTAATATCGCAACTTTGCACGTAATTACTAGCATATGACTGTGATTTAAAAATCTAACCACTTCAACACAACAATATATACCAAATAGTATTGTGTGCCAGGTTTCGTGTTAAACAAACAAAGTTTGAGGTACTTTACGAGCGAAAGTTCCAAAAACGCTTAAAAACCCTTAAAATAGAAACTTAACACGTAATTTTTAGCACATAACTAGGATTTTCAATTCTAACCACTTCAACATAATAATATATGACAAATAGTGTTGTGTGCCAAGTGTCGTGCAAAACAAACCAAGTTTGAGCTACTTTATGCGCGAAAGTGACAAAAAATCTTAAAAACCCATAAAGCCGAAACTTACCACGTAATTTCTAGCATATAACTAGGATTTTAAATTCTAACCACTTCAACATAATAATATATGACAAATAGTGTTGTGTGCCAAGTGTCGTGCAAAAGAAACCAAGTTTTAGCTACTTTATGCGCGAAAGTGACAAAAAATCTTAAAAACCCATAAAGTCGAAACTTACCACGTAATTTCTAGCATATAACTATGATTTTCAATTCTAACCACTTCAACATAATAATATATGACAAATAGTGTTGTGTGCCAAGTGTCGTGCAAAACAAACCAAGTTTGAGCTACTTTATGCGCGAAAGTGACAAAAAATCTTAAAAACCCATAAAGTCGAAACTTACCACCTAATTTCTAGCATATAACTAGGATTTTCAATTCTAACCACTTCAACATAATAATATATGACAAATAGTGTTGTGTGCCAAGTGTCGTGCAAAACAAACCAAGTTTGAGCTTCTTTATGCGAGAAAGTGACAAAAAATCTTAAAAACCCATAAAGTTGAAACTTACCACGTAATTTCTAGCATATGAGTATGATTTTCAATTCTAAACACTTCAACACAATAATCTTTACCAAATAGTGTTGTGTGCCAAGTTTCGTGAAAAACAAACCAAGTTTGAGCTACTTTATGCGCGAAAGTGCCAAAAAAGCTTAAGAAACCATGAAATCGAAACTTAGCACGAAATTTCTCGCATCTGACTATGATTTTCAATTATAAGCATTTCAACACAATAATTTTTACCAAATAGTATTGTGTGCCAAGTTTTGTGCAAAACCAACCATGTTTGAGCTACTTTTGCGCGAAAGTGCCAAAAACGCTTAAAAACCCTTAAAATAGCAACTTAACACGTGATTTCTAGCATATGACTATGATTTAAAATTCTTACCACTTCAACACAATAATATATACCAAATAGTGTTGTGTGCCAAGTTTCGTGCTAAACAAACCAAGTTTGAGCTACTTTTTGCTCGAAAGTGCCAAAAACTTTTAGAAACCGTTAAAATCGCAACTTAACACGTATATTTTAGCATATGAATATGAATTTCAATTATAACCACTTCAAAAAAATAATATATGCCAAATTTTTTTGTGTGCCAAGTTTCGTGCAAAACATACCAAGTTTGAGCTACTTTATGCGCGAAAGTGTCAAAAACGCTTAAAAACCCTTAAATTCGCAACTTAACACGTAATTTCTAACATATGACTATGATTTTCAATTATAACCACTTCAACACAATAATATACCAAATAGTATTGTGTGCCAATATTCTTGCAAAACAAACCAAGTTTGAGCTACTTTATACGCGAAAGTGCCACAAAAGCATAAAAACCCATAAAATCGCCACTTAGCACGTAATTTCTAGTATATGACTATGATTTTCATTTTTAACCACTTCAACACAATAATATATACCACATAGTATTGCGTGCCATGTTTCGTGCCAAAAAAAACAAAGTTTCAACTACTTTATGCACGAAAGTAAAAAAAAAGCTTAAAAACCATTAATATCGCAACTTTGCACGTAATTACTAGCATATGACTGTGATTTAAAAATCTAACCACTTCAACACAACAATATATACCAAATAGTATTGTGTGCCAGGTTTCGTGTTAAACAAACAAAGTTTGAGGTACTTTACGAGCGAAAGTTCCAAAAACGCTTAAAAACCCTTAAAATAGAAACTTAACACGTAATTTTTAGCACATAACTAGGATTTTCAATTCTAACCACTTCAACATAATAATATATGACAAATAGTGTTGTGTGCCAAGTGTCGTGCAAAACAAACCAAGTTTGAGCTACTTTATGCGCGAAAGTGACAAAAAATCTTAAAAACCCATAAAGCCGAAACTTACCACGTAATTTCTAGCATATAACTAGGAATTTAAATTCTAACCACTTCAACATAATAATATATGACAAATAGTGTTGTGTGCCAAGTGTCGTGCAAAACAAACCAAGTTTTAGCTACTTTATGCGCGAAAGTGACAAAAAATCTTAAAAACCCATAAAGTCGAAACTTACCACCTAATTTCTAACATATAACTATGATTTTCAATTCTAACCACTTCAACATAATAATATATGACAAATAGTGTTGTGTGCCAAGTGTCGTGCAAAACAAACCAAGTTTGAGCTACTTTATGCGCGAAAGTGACAAAAAATCTTAAAAACCCATAAAGTCGAAACTTACCACCTAATTTCTAGCATATAACTAGGATTTTCAATTCTAACCACTTCAACATAATAATATATGACAAATAGTGTTGTGTGCCAAGTGTCGTGCAAAACAAACCAAGTTTGAGCTTCTTTATGCGAGAAAGTGAAAAAAAATCTTAAAAACCCATAAAGTTGAAACTTACCACGTAATTTCTAGCATATGAGTATGATTTTCAATTCTAAACACTTCAACACAATAATCTTTACCAAATAGTGTTGTGTGCCAAGTTTCGTGATAAACAAACCAAGTTTGAGCTACTTTATGCGCGTAAGTGCCAAAAAAGCTTAAGAAACCATGAAATCGAAACTTAGCACGAAATTTCTCGCATCTGACTATGATTTTCAATTATAAGCATTTCAACACAATAATTTTTACCAAATAGTATTGTGTGCCAAGTTTCGTGCAAAACCAACCATGTTTGAGCTACTTTTGCGCGAAAGTGCCAAAAACGCTTAAAAACCCTTAAAATAGCAACTTAACACGTAATTTCTAGCATATGACTATGATTTTAAATTCTTACCACTTCAACACAATAATATATACCAAATAGTGTTGTGTGCCAAGTTTCGTGCTAAACAAACCAAGTTTGAGCTACTTTTTGCTCGAAAGTGCCAAAAACTTTTAGAAACCGTTAAAATCGCAACTTAACACGTATATTTTAGCATATGAATATGAATTTCAATTATAACCACTTCAAAAAAATAATATATGCCAAATTTTGTTGTGTGCCAAGTTTCGTGCAAAACATACCAAGTTTGAGCTACTTTATGCGCGAAAGTGTCAAAAACGCTTAAAAACCCTTAAATTCGCAACTTAACACGTAATTTCTAACATATGACTATGATTTTCAATTCTAACCACTTCAACACAATAATATACCAAATAGTATTGTGTGCCAATATTCTTGCAAAACAAACCAAGTTTGAGCTACTTTATACGCGAAAGTGCCACAAAAGCATAAAAACCCATAAAATCGCCACTTAGCACGTAATTTCTAGTATATGACTATGATTTTCATTTTTAACCACTTCAACACAATAATATATACCACATAGTATTGCGTGCCATGTTTCGTGCCAAAAAAAACAAAGTTTCAACTACTTTATGCACGAAAGTAAAAAAAAAGCTTAAAAACCATTAATATCGCAACTTTGCACGTAATTACTAGCATATGACTGTGATTTAAAAATCTAACCACTTCAACACAACAATATATACCAAATAGTATTGTGTGCCAGGTTTCGTGTTAAACAAACAAAGTTTGAGGTACTTTACGAGCGAAAGTTCCAAAAACGCTTAAAAACCCTTAAAATAGAAACTTAACACGTAATTTTTAGCACATAACTAGGATTTTCAATTCTAACCACTTCAACATAATAATATATGACAAATAGTGTTGTGTGCCAAGTGTCGTGCAAAACAAACCAAGTTTGAGCTACTTTATGCGCGGAAGTGACAAAAAATCTTAAAAACCCATAAAGCCGAAACTTACCACGTAATTTCTAGCATATAACTAGGAATTTAAATTCTAACCACTTCAACATAATAATATATGACAAATAGTGTTGTGTGCCAAGTGTCGTGCAAAACAAACCAAGTTTTAGCTACTTTATGCGCGAAAGTGACAAAAAATCTTAAAAACCCATAAAGTCGAAACTTACCACGTAATTTCTAGCATATGAGTATGATTTTCAATTCTAAACACTTCAACACAATAATATATACCAAATAGTGTTGTGTGCCAAGTTTCGTGAAAAACAAACCAAGTTTGAGATACTTTATGCGCGAAAGTGCCAAAAAAGCTTAAGAAACCATGAAATCGAAACTTAGCACGAAATTTCTCGCATCTGAATATGATTTTCAATTATAAGCATTTCAACACAATAATTTATACCAAATAGTATTGTGTGCCAAGTTTCGTGCAAAACCAACCATGTTTGAGCTACTTTATGCGTGAATATGCCAAAAACGCTTAAAAACCCTTAAAATAGCCACTTAACACGTAATTTCTAGCATATGACTATGATTTTAAATTCTTACCACTTCAACACAATAATATATACCACATAATGTTGTGTGCCAAGTTTCGTGCAAAACAATCCAAGTTTGAGCTACTTTATGCGCGAAAGTGACAAAAACTTTTAAAAACCGTTAAAATCGCAACATAACACTTATATTCTAGCATATGACTATGAATTTCAATTCTAACCACTTCAATAAAATAATATATGCCAAATTTTGATGTGTGCCAAGATTCGTGCAAAACATACCAAGTTTGAGCTACTTTATGCGCGAAAGTGTCAAAAACGCTTAAAAACCCTTAAATTCGCAACTTAACACGTATTTCTAGCATATGACTATGATTTTCAATTCTAACCACTTCAACACAATAATATACCAAATAGTATTGTGTGCCAAGATTCGTGCAAAACAAACAAAGTTTTACTTTATGCGCGAGAGTGACAAAAAAGCTTAAAAACCATTAATATCGCAACTTTGCACGTAATTACTAGCATATGACTGTGATTTAAAAATCTAACCACTTCAACACAACAATATATACCAAATAGTATTGTGTGCCAGGTTTCGTGTTAAACAAACAAAGTTTGAGGTACTTTACGAGCGAAAGTTCCAAAAACGCTTAAAAACCCTTAAAATAGAAACTTAACACGTAATTTTTAGCACATAACTAGGATTTTCAATTCTAACCACTTCAACATAATAATATATGACAAATAGTGTTGTGTGCCAAGTGTCGTGCAAAACAAACCAAGTTTGAGCTACTTTATGCGCGAAAGTGACAAAAAATCTTAAAAACCCATAAAGCCGAAACTTACCACGTAATTTCTAGCATATAACTATGATTTTAAATTCTTACCACTTCAACACAATAATATATACCACATAATGTTGTGTGCCAAGTTTCGTGCAAAACAATCCAAGTTTGAGCTACTTTATGCGCGAAAGTGACAAAAACTTTTAAAAACCGTTAAAATCGCAACATAACACTTATATTCTAGCATATGACTATGAATTTCAATTCTAACCACTTCAATAAAATAATATATGCCAAATTTTGATGTGTGCCAAGATTCGTGCAAAACATACCAAGTTTGAGCTACTTTATGCGCGAAAGTGTCAAAAACGCTTAAAAACCCTTAAATTCGCAACTTAACACGTATTTCTAGCATATGACTATGATTTTCAATTCTAACCACTTCAACACAATAATATACCAAATAGTATTGTGTGCCATGATTCGTGCAAAACAAACAAAGTTTTACTTTATGCGCGTGAGTGACAAAAAAGCTTAAAAACCATTAATATCGCAACTTAGCACGTAATTTCTAGTATATGACTATGATTTTCATTTATTACCACTTCAACAAAATAATATATACCACATAGTATTGTGTGCCATGTTTCATGACAAAAAAAAAACCAAGGTTCAACTACTTTATGCACGATAGTGACAAAAAAGCTTAAAAACCATTAATATCGCAACTTAGCACGTAATTACTAGCATATGACTGTGATTTAAAAATCTAACCACTTCAACACAACAATATATACCAAATAGTATTGTGTGCCAGGTTTCGTGTAAAAAAAACAAAGTTTGAGGTACTTTACGAGCGAAAGTTCCAAAAACGCTTAAAAACCCTTAAAATCGCAACTTAACACGTAATTTTTAGCATATAACTAGGATTTTAAATTCTAACCACTTCAACATAAAATATATGACAAATATTGTTGTGTGCCAAGTGTCGTGCAAAACAAACCAAGTTTGAGCTACTTTATGCGCGAAAGTGACAAAAAATCTTAAAAACCCATAAAGTCGAAACTTACCACGTAATTTCTAGCATATAACTAGGATTTTCAATTCTAACCACTTCAACATAATAATATATGACAAATAGTGTTGTGTGCCAAGTGTCGTGCAAAACAAACCAAGTTTGAGCTACTTTATGCGCGAAAGTGACAAAAAATCTTAAAAACCCATAAAGTCGAAACTTACCACCTAATTTCTAGCATATAACTAGGATTTTCAATTCTAACCACTTCAACATAATAATATATGACAAATAGTGTTGTGTGCCAAGTGTCGTGCAAAACAAACCAAGTTTGAGCTACTTTATGCGAGAAAGTGACAAAAAATCTTAAAAACCCATAAAGTTGAAACTTACCACGTAATTTCTAGCATATGAGTATGATTTTCAATTCTAAACACTTCAACACAATAATCTTTACCAAATAGTGTTGTGTGCCAAGTTTCGTGAAAAACAAACCAAGTTTGAGCTACTTTATGCGCGAAATTGCCAAAAAAGCTTAAGAAACCATGAAATCGAAACTTAGCACGAAATTTCTCGCATCTGACTATGATTTTCAATTATAAGCATTTCAACACAATAATTTTTACCAAATAGTATTGTGTGCCAAGTTTCGTGCAAAACCAACCATGTTTGAGCTACTTTTGCGCGAAAGTGCCAAAAACGCTTAAAAACCCTTAAAATAGCAACTTAACACGTAATTTCTAGCATATGACTATGATTTTAAATTCTTACCACTTCAACACAATAATATATACCAAATAGTGTTGTGTGCCAAGTTTCGTGCTAAACAAACCAAGTTTGAGCTACTTTTTGCTCGAAAGTGCCAAAAACTTTTAGAAACCGTTAAAATCGCAACTTAACACGTATATTTTAGCATATGAATATGAATTTCAATTATAACCACTTCAAAAAAATAATATATGCCAAATTTTGTTGTGTGCCAAGTTTCGTGCAAAACATACCAAGTTTGAGCTACTTTATGCGCGAAAGTGTCAAAAACGCTTAAAAACCCTTAAATTCGCAACTTAACACGTAATTTCTAACATATGACTATGATTTTCAATTCTAACCACTTCAACACAATAATATACCAAATAGTATTGTGTGCCAAGATTCTTGCAAAACAAATCAAGTTTGAGCTACTTTATACGCGAAAGTGCCACAAAAGCATAAAAACCCATAAAATCGCCACTTAGCACGTAATTTCTAGTATATGACTATGATTTTCATTTATAACCACTTCAACACAATAATATATACCACATAGTATTGCGTGCCATGTTTCGTGCCAAAAAAAACAAAGTTTCAACTGCTTTATGCACGAAAGTAAAAAAAAAGCTTAAAAACCATTAATATCGCAACTTTGCACGTAATTACTAGCATATGACTGTGATTTAAAAATCTAACCACTTCAACACAACAATATATACCAAATAGTATTGTGTGCCAGGTTTCGTGTTAAACAAACAAAGTTTTAGGTACTTTACGAGCGAAAGTTCCAAAAACGCTTAAAAACCCTTAAAATAGAAACTTAACACGTAATTTTTAGCACATAACTAGGATTTTCAATTCTAACCACTTCAACATAATAATATATGACAAATAGTGTTGTGTGCCAAGTGTCGTGCAAAACAAACCAAGTTTGAGCTACTTTATGCGCGAAAGTGACAAAAAATCTTAAAAACCCATAAAGCCGAAACTTACCATGTTGATTCAATTAGGAACGGGAACAGCAACAAGAGGGGGGGTGAATTGTTGTTGTTGCAAGTTTAAGCGATTGTGCCCTGTTTTTGCGGAATTATTCAAAATAAATAAAGCTTAAACTAAGAGCAAAATAATAAGAGAGACACACGATTTTACGTGGAAACCTTTTGGGCCTAAACAAAAGGAAAAACCACGACCACTTGGGATTTCTAACAACTTCACTATGTTTAAGGCAATTAGTTACAATTACAATAAACACCTTACTTCACTCGAAGTGAAACAACTAGGCCAACTCTTCACTCTCTAATTGCTTTACTCAAAGCAACAAACTTAGCTTTACAATAAGCTAATCCTCTCTAGCTTCACTAAAAGCTATCTAACTTCCTCCTTAGACTCACCCGAGTCTAATTACATAAACTCTCAAAAACCCTTACAAAAAGGATATAAATTCTCTAAAATAAATCAAAGAGTTGCATCAAGAAAATATTATAAATTAATTGGCAATTTTAAGAACAAAATATTTCTTGTAAAATCCAACAAAAACGTATGAAAAACACTCAAGCACAAAACGTTGGATTACTTCACATCACTTTAAAAACCGGAATTATCTTGCAATTTATAGAAAATAATATTCCTAAGAAAGTGGAATAATCCAATCCATCATCCCACTATCAAAAGATCATGGGAGTAATGTGGATTAAGCAAACACACGGTTATTTCCATAAGATTTGATTAAGTCAAATCACACGTGTACATAAACAATAACCGCTGTTCCCTTAATAATCGCTGTTCCCTAAAGTAGCAGTTTTTTCAGTAGTAATTCCTGTTCCCCAAATTAATGGCTGGAACTTCATGCTATATTTAGAAAACGGTTAATCTTAGTGGGAATGATTGCTTGCTTATTTTTAGGAATAAAGACCGGCTGAAAAGATTTGCTAAGACCAATTCAAAGTTAGTTAATTCTATTTTTAACAAATCCAGGATTTATTAAAAATAGATCCTAAAATAAAGGATCTTAACAAATAAAACGTGAATACATTTTCTTTAACAAAAACGATTTGCCAATTAACTTTAATAAATTATTACTGCAACAATTTAATTTAAAATACATTAACTAAAAATAATAATTAAAATATGATAACCAGAATTTTTAGTCAACGTAGTCAACCTTCAGCTCAGGAACAGTGTGCTGTCTCCAGACTTCAGTTTAGCTAGAACATCCAACTTGGGAACAGTAGATCTGCTGTCTCCATTTTACATCCCAAGCGATATGCTTCTCCTAACCTCTTTTGAAACCTTTTGACATGTACGTTTCCATAAGCTAAGGCATAGGTACTATCAACGATCATAATCATAATCATAATCGGATATCGACCTGCAGAATCTCTAAAAACATGTTTGCTCAAATAAAGTGTAGTCATCATCAAAACTCAAGAGGTCCAACAAATTCCCCCTTTTTGATGATGACAAACTTTTAAACAAACTTAAAAAAAATAGAGTAAACCAAATGTTGAAGAGTATGTTAGAGATCAAACCTACTCTTCTTAACTAAATATCATGATACGTTACTCTAGAAATAATCAAAACAACAACTTTATATTATTTCATCATAAAATCAAACAATGAGAAAAAAATGTAGATTTAATCCATAATCATCCATAATCAGAGCTATCCATAAGCTAAAAGAAATTAGCATAAACAAACAACTAACCAGAAATATCAGTATTCAGTATCTTAATCCTTAATGCAATGAGAAACCTAGTTTCAGTGTTAATGAGCAACAACTATCAACACAAACATCCGAAACCAAACATCAGAAACAAACCAGCACTTTAATCCATAAGTCCAACATAATAGATTTAACTAGATCTTAAACATGCTCAAGCATTATTTAAGTTTGTGTCAAATATTCCCCCTTTTGACATCATTCAAAAAGAAGATAAGCAATCAAACCACAGCACTAAACATATAGTTATAGTCAAAGAGAGTATAAGGATGCACAAATTAAAAAGCAATAACAATGAATGCAAGCATGATAAGCAATGACTAATCAAACCTAACAGTTAGTAGCATATGTAAAAAGGTTCAACAAAGTTAACAATGTTTAAGATGTGTACCCCAGCTGGTACTAAAAGAAAGAAATTGTTTAAAGACAGAGACAGCAGCAATGAAAAATATAAAAGGGAAACTATGAAGCAGGAGCATCTTCATCAACATATTCCGTTTCCACCTCAACTGTATCCAATTTAGCGCCAAGACGAGCCTCCATCTGAGTCATCTGGTCAGCTAAAGAGGCTAGGGAAACACGGATCTCATCTTGAAATTTGAAGAAGCGATCCTGCAAATCATCAAGCTTGAGAAGAATGGAATATAAGGGAGCAGTAGGAACGGTTGCCTGATCAAAGCTGTGTTTGTGAAATGATGGTGATGGTGATCTTGGTGTTGGTGAAGGTGGTGGTGGAGTGAAATGATGAGTTGGTGGAGTGGTTGGCTTTGATGAGGGAAAACTATTGGGTTCAGCCCTAGAGTCTTCTTCAAGAGAAACCTTAGATTCCAACCCCTGGTCTTCTTCCTCAGAAGGAACAACCTCCTGTTCCTTAACTCCATCCCCTTCTTTCTCCTGTTCCTCCTTCTCCTCTTCTTCCTTTTTCTCCTGTTCCTTCTCTTCCTTCTCTTCCTCTTCCTCCTGTTCCTCCTTTTCCTTCCCCTCTTCCTCCTGTTCCTCATTATCAGAATCAATCTCAATCTGTTCCACAATATTTTCAAGAATCCCTTCCTCATTTAATTTAAGGCGCAAATTACTCAAACATTTTGCACCTATCATATTGCTGGGACCCATAGGAAAACTATAATCACCCAGTGGAACACCAAACTTTGAGAAAATCCATGACAACAAACCACCATAGCCAACCATACAACGTTTGGCTATACAATCATTTAAATGAGAAATCATCAAGGAAGGAAACTTAATCTTTATGTTGTTCACCATACAGTATATCAGGGTTGCATCTCGAAGACTTACCTCACTACGTTTTGAGTTTCGTGGCAAGATAAACCTTCTAGCAATGTTGTACAGCAACTTATGTAAAGGAGACAGGACATTGTGACTAACTTTCCCCCTTTTTTGCCTAACCCCCAAGCATCTCCAAACATCTTTTTCATCTCTTCCAGAAAACGCAATCTTAGACCCAACATGATAAACGTCAAAACCAGTAGCAGGAACACCTAACCACTCTCCTAAAGTCAGACTATCAAATTCAATATCAATATCTTTGATTGAACTAGAACAAACTCCATCATGAACAGCAAAATTAGAAATAAACTCATGCATAATGTCAGGGTAAATGGGGTTGCAGCTATATACGCTCATAAGTGATTCCCATTTTTGAGTTTGTAAAATTTCATGGAATTTAGGAAAGGTTGTAGATTCGTACCATTCTTTGTCTAGACCAAATCCTACAGACATTTCTTTAGAAAGTTCTTCAGCATTTGAGTAATGCGTTACCTTCATTTTCTTGGTAGAGTGGGTTGAAGGTTTCTTGGATTCTCTTGTTCTTTTACCACTTGTTTGCGGAGACATAGGGGTGTCCTCTGGTTCCTTTGATGAAGACTTAGGTTTGTGAGTGTGAGAAGGTGGGTAAATAACTCGAAGAGGGACAGGTTGCTTCATTTTTGGTTTCATATTCTTGGTTTTCATTGAAGTTTTTAGAGAGAAAAGCAAAGGAAAATGACGAAGTGAAAGGGAAGTGGAAGGAATGACGGTTTAGGGTTGAGTGAAAGGGAAAGGGTAATGAAGATGAAATGAAAGATGGGACGAGAGGGAGTAATTATATTGGATGAAGTGACGTGTTGAGGCAGTTATCAAATCAAGACAATTGATTTTGAATTGTGAAAATGGAGTACGTTGAGATTCAACTCCTACTTAAAAGAACTGCTGGGAAAAAAAATTGTTGTTTAAAAAGAAAAATGGTAATATTGTGCTACTACCGTCAGATCAAAATAATCATGCAATCATGAGAACATCCAAAGTATATACCTTTAAAAAATGCGTACCTGATCCTTTCGATAATTGATTTTTCAATCAAGATTATTGTGGTTGATTGATCATTTTCAATTTTCATTTTGTCTCTAGGAATCATATATGATACTTCCTTTAATGCAGCTTGATCATGCCAAGTTCCAATCTCATTTTCTCATGCTGTTCCCTTGGAAGCGGTTTGGTCATGATATCTGCTATTTGCTCGTTAGTGTTTACATGCTTAACAATGATATTTTTATTTTCAACATTATCCTTAAGAAAATGATGCCTAATATGGATGTGCTTTACTCGTGAGTGATGCACTGGATCTTTGGATATGCATATGGCACTGGTATTATCGCAATAAATAGGAACACATGCATACTTAATACCAAAGTCTCTTAGCTGCTGCTTTATCCATATCATTTGGGAACAGCAAGCTGCTGCTGCTACGTACTCAGCTTCAGCGGTTGATAATGCAACAGTGTTTTGTTTCTTGGAGCTCCACGAAACTAAACATGAGCCAAGAAATTGTACCATACCTGACGTGCTTTTTCTATTAACAAGATCTCCTGCATAATCTGCATCACTAAAGCCTTTCAAATCAAAGACATCACTTTTAGGATAAAATAATGATAAATCATCTGTTCCCTTTAGATATCTCAAAATACGTTTCACTGCAGTTAGATGTGATTCTTTAGGGTTAGATTGAAATCTTGCACATAAACCAACACTAAATGAAATATCGGGTCTACTAGCAGTTAGATATAATAAAGATCCAATCATGCCTCTATACATAGTTTGGTCAATATTTGTTCCATTTGTATCTTC
Organism: Amaranthus tricolor; assembly: GCF_026212465.1. Classification (NCBI taxonomy): domain Eukaryota; kingdom Viridiplantae; phylum Streptophyta; class Magnoliopsida; order Caryophyllales; family Amaranthaceae; genus Amaranthus; species Amaranthus tricolor. The sequence continues at coordinate 22,738,164 of NC_080060.1, read as the reverse complement.
ATCTAATCTTACATTAGTAGCCATGGGTGTATGGTTGGTTTTAGCGTTATTCATGCCATATTTCTTAAGAAGTTCTTTTATATATTTTTGTTGATGAATAAAGATACCATTAGCAGTTTGTTTAATTTGCAAACCAAGAAAGAAATTTAATTCTCCCATCATGCTCATTTCAAATTCAGTGCTCATAAGGTTAGCAAATTCTTTACATAGTAATTCATTTGTGGCACCAAAAATAATATCATCAACATATATTTGAACAACTAATATATTGGAACCTTTGTTCTTAAAGAATAAGGTTTTATCAATTTTACCTCTAATAAAGTCATTTTGAATCAAAAATTTTGATAGTCTTTCATACCATTGCCTAGGAGCTTGTTTCAACCCATAAAGAGCTTTATCAAGCTTATAGACATGATCAAGACACGAGGTATTCTCAAAGCCAGGCGGTTGTTCAACAAAAACTTCTTCATCAAGAAAACCATTCAAGAAAGCACATTTCACATCCATTTGATATAATTTAAAGTTCATAAATGCAGCAAAAGAAATTAAAATTCTAATAGCTTCTAACCTTGCTACTGGAGCAAATGTCTCAGTATAATCAATACCTTCTTGTTGATTGTACCCTTTGACCACGAGCCTTGCTTTGTTTCTTACAATTATTCCATGCTCATCTAGTTTGTTCCGAAATACCCATTTCAAACCAATTACCTTCTTGTGTTTCGGTTTGGGTTCTAAATGCCATACTTTGTTCCTTTCAAATTCGTTCAATTCATCTTGCATGGCTACAACCCATTCGGAATCCTTTAGAGCTTCTTCGTGATTTTTGGGTTCAAGTGATGATAGGAACGCAAAATGTGCACAAAAATTTCTCATTTGAGATCGAGTTTGTGTTCCTTTATTCAAATCACTTACAATTAAATCAAGAGGATGGTATTTTTGATATCTCCAAGGTTTTGGCATAAAATCTCTTGTGGGAACAGTAGCATGTTCTGGTTCATCAGCTTGATTAACATTCTGTTCAGCTACTGGATCGTTTTGCTCTTCTGTGGGAACAGCTGGATTGGGAACAGTCTGCTGTTCCTGATGTTCTGGCAGTTCCTGAACTTGATCAGTACTTTCTGCTTCTGCTGGAACCGGCTGTTCACCAGCTGTTTCTTGATCATGCACTTTCAATTCTTCATCATCTTCTTCTAAATTTGCAAGACCTATCTTAAAATTATTTGTATCCTGTTCACTTGACAAAAAGTTAGTTTCATCGAAAATTATGTGAACGGATTCTTCCACACTCATTGTTCTTTTGTTATAGACTCTATATGCCTTACTTTGAGATGAGTAGCCAAGAAATACTGCTTCATCACTTCTTTCATCAAATTTACCTATATTCCGTTTTCCATTAACATGTACAAAACATTTGCAACCAAACACACGAAAATAGGCAATATTTGGTTTAACACCTTTAAACAGTTCATAGGGTGTCTTAGAAGTGATTGGTCTTATCAATACTCTATTTAAAATATAACATGCAGTATTAACAGCCTCGGCCCAAAAATTTCTAGGTAAACCACTAGCAATTAACATAGTTCTAGCCATTTCTTCTAAAGTTCTATTTTTCCTTTCTACAACACCATTTTGTTGTGGTGTTCTAGGGGCGGAAAAATTGTGACTTATTCCATGTTCATTGCAATAACTCATAAAGCTTGAATTTTCAAATTCTTTACCATGATCTGACCTTATGTGAACAATTTGATTATTGGTAGATTTTTGTATTTTGTTAGCGAAAGAAACAAACTCATTAAAGGCTTCATCTTTACTAACTAAAAATAAAGTCCATGTAAATCTACTATAATCATCAATAATAACAAACACATATCTCTTGCCACTACGGCTTTGTATTCTCATAGGTCCACACAAATCCATGTGTAATAATTCAAGCGTTTTTGAGGTGGTCACAACATTCTTTGGTTTAAAAGATGACCTTACTTGTTTTCCTTTGGCACAAGGATCACATATTTCCTCTTTAAGGAATTTTATAGATGGTAGTCCTCTAACTAGGTCTTTAGATCTTAATGTATTAATCAATGAATAACTAGCATGACCAGGTCCACTATATAAGTGTTCCCTTTTCTGTTTCCCTCAAGAATGATGTCTCCTGTGTCGTTCCTAGAAATAATGCACTTTTCAGAAGTAAAGTTTACAGAGTTACCCTTATCACAAAATTGAGAAATGCTGAGTAAGTTGTGTTTCAAATTCTCGACTAAAAATACATTATCAATGACGTGGGAACATGACCTTCCAACCTTTCCTTTGGCGATTATCTCACCCTTCATATTGTCACCGAAGGTTACTGTTCCCCCATCATAGGCTTCAAGTGAGAGAAATTTAGATTTGTCACCTGTCATATGCTTGGAACACCCACTGTCGAGATACCATGAGCTGTTCCCCCTCACTTGGACCTGTAAGATAATTAATTGTTATTTATAGGAACCCAGACTTTCTTGGGTTCCTTGTCGATCTTACATGAATCATATTTATCAATTTGAATGTTATCGACATAGTTTCTGTTAGAGACAGTATACTGTTCCCTTTTGGTGCACTGTTCCTTCAGATGGCCAGCTTTATCACAGAAGGTACAGTACCTGTCTCTAGGAAGATTAACGTAAGCTTTCTTACTTTTGTTATTCTTAAAATATTTTAGGCCTTGTGATTTCTTACTTTTAGCATCTAGAATCCATTTGGGAGTTATTTTGATTTTCCCTTTTTCTCTTGAATTTAATTCAAGATTATTATTGTTGTTACGGTTGGATTCTGGATTCAACTCTAAATGTTGAAAATCATTGCACAAATCCTTAGTAGATGCATTTATCAATTCTTTATTTAAGCCTAATAATTTGTATTGTGATAGCTCAATATTAAGAATAACATTTTCTTTCTTAAGTCTCTCCATATTTTCCTTTAGGATTATATTTTGATCCAACAAACCGAAAAATTTGTTTTGGACATCATGTCTAAAGGTGTTTATGTATGAGACATGGTCTTTGCTTACTTTAAGTTCCTGTTCTAACTTGAGACACTTATCATTGCAATTTTCAAGTTTAGCTTGTGTCTCTTTTAACAACTCTTTTAATTCATTTTTACTTAGATTAAATGAATGGTCAGAAAATGAATTAGAAATATTTACCTGCTTCTCCTTGCCTTTATGCGTAGCCATGAGACATAGGTTAGCTGTCTCCTCTTCTTCGGGAACAATAGTTTCATTCTCACTTTCAGTTTCTCCCCATGCAGCAATCATGGCCTTACGAAAGTCAGTCTTGTTAAAATTTTCTTTGTTCAACGGTCTTCTTGAATCTCTTGTCTTTCCCTTACCCTTTTCATTCTTCCATGTTGGGCAATCCTTGATGAAGTGTTCGGTACTTCCACATTTGTGGCATTCAAGATTTTTTGTTCTTCTTTCTTTGTTGTTTCTTTGATTTGCATACCTGCTGTTCCTGAAGAACTTCTTGAATTTTCGTACCAATAAAGCAGCCTCTTCCTCATCACATTCTGATTCGTCCTGTTCCCCCGCTGCCAGAGCCAGTCCCTTGTTCCTGGAACTGTCTGCTGTTCCCAAATGCAATTCATGCGTCATTAGGGAACCAGCCAGCTCCTCTAGATTGAACTTAGTAAAATCTTTGGACTCTTGTATAGCAGTAACCTTGGCCCTCCAGCGCTCATCTTGAGGAAGGCTCCTTAGGATCTTCCTTACTTGTTCATCAGTGGGAATTATTCTTCCAAGAGAGACAAGCTCGTTTGTTATGTTGGTGAACCTAGTGAACATCTCTTGGATACTTTCTCTTGGCTCCATAACAAATCTCTCGTATTTAGACATTAACAAATCAATTTTGGACCGTTTTACTTCACTTGTTCCCTCATGGGTAACAGCAAGCAGGTCCCAAATTTGCTTAGCGGATTTGCACCCCATAATTCTATTATGCTCGTTTGGTCCAAGACCACAATGAAGTAATTTTATAGCAAGAGCATTTAATTCCATTTTCTGAAAATCTTCTTTTTCATATTCGGTTATAGGTTTGGGAACAATTTCATTGTTGGAGTTAGTAGTGGTTACCTCAAAATCTCCGATTTCTATGACTCTCCAAACTTGATAATTTTCCGCTTTAATGAAGATCTCCATCCTATTCTTCCAGTATGTATAGAATTTTCCATCGAACATTGGCGGTCTTTGAGTTGAATACCCTTCTTCCATTCGCTCGTTCATAATTGACATTTTTAGGGAACACCAGAATCTGCCCTCAGGGTTTCTTGATCTTCTGGGAACAGGGCTCTGATACCAATTGTTGATTCAATTAGGAACGGGAACAGCAACAAGAGGGGGGGTGAATTGTTGTTGTTGCAAGTTTAAGCGATTGTGCCCTGTTTTTGCGGAATTATTCAAAATAAATAAAGCTTAAACTAAGAGCAAAATAATAAGAGAGACACACGATTTTACGTGGAAACCTTTTGGGCCTAAACAAAAGGAAAAACCACGACCACTTGGGATTTCTAACAACTTCACTATGTTTAAGGCAATTAGTTACAATTACAATAAACACCTTACTTCACTCGAAGCGAAACAACTAGGCCAACTCTTCACTCTCTAATTGCTTTACTCAAAGCAACAAACTTAGCTTTACAATAAGCTAATCCTCTCTAGCTTCACTAAAAGCTATCTAACTTCCCCCTTAGACTCACCCGAGTCTAATTACATAAACTCTCAAAAACCCTTACAAAAAGGATATAAATTCTCTAAAATAAATCAAAGAGTTGCATCAAGAAAATATTATAAATTAATTGGCAATTTTAAGAACAAAATATTTCTTGTAAAATCCAACAAAAACGTATGAAAAACACTCAAGCACAAAACGTTGGATTACTTCACATCACTTTAAAAACCGGAATTATCTTGCAATTTATAGAAAATAATATTCCTAAGAAAGTGGAATAATCCAATCCATCATCCCACTATCAAAAGATCATGGGAGTAATGTGGATTAAGCAAACACACGGTTATTTCCATAAGATTTGATTAAGTCAAATCACACGTGTACATAAACAATAACCGCTGTTCCCTTAATAACCGCTGTTCCCTAAAGTAGCAGTTTTTTCAGTAGTAATTCCTGTTCCCCAAATTAATGGCTGGAACTTCATGCTATATTTAGAAAACGGTTAATCTTAGTGGGAATGATTGCTTGCTTATTTTTAGGAATAAAGACCGGCTGAAAAGATTTGCTAAGACCAATTCAAAGTTAGTTAATTCTATTTTTAACAAATCCAGGATTTATTAAAAATAGATCCTAAAATAAAGGATCTTAACAAATAAAACGTGAATACATTTTCTTTAACAAAAACGATTTGCCAATTAACTTTAATAAATTATTACTGCAACAATTTAATTTAAAATACATTAACTAAAAATAATAATTAAAATATGATAACCAGAATTTTTAGTCAACGTAGTCAACCTTCAGCTCAGGAACAGTGTGCTGTCTCCAGACTTCAGTTTAGCTAGAACATCCAACTTGGGAACAGTAGATCTGCTGTCTCCATTTTACATCCCAAGCGATATGCTTCTCCTAACCTCTTTTGAAACCTTTTGACATGTACGTTTCCATAAGCTAAGGCATAGGTACTATCAACGATCATAATCATAATCATAATCGGATATCGACCTGCAGAATCTCTAAAAACATGTTTGCTCAAATAAAGTGTAGTCATCATCAAAACTCAAGAGGTCCAACATACCACATAATTTCTAGCATATAACTAGGAATTTAAATTCTAACCACTTCAACATAATAATATATGACAAATAGTGTTTTGTGCCAAGTGTCGTGAAAAACAAACCAAGTTTTAGCTACTTTATGCGCGAAAGTGACAAAAAATCTTAAAAATCCATAAAGTCGAAACTTACCACGTAATTTCTAGCATATGAGTATGATTTTCAATTCCAAACACTTCAACACAATAATATATACCAAATAGTGTTGTGTGCCAAGTTTCGTGAAAAACAAACCAAGTTTGAGCTACTTTATGCGCGAAAGTGCCAAAAAAGCTTAAGAAACCATGAAATCGAAACTTAGCACGAAATTTCTCGCATCTGACTATGATTTTCAATTATAAGCATTTCAACACAATAATTTATACCAAATAGTATTGTGTACCAAGTTTCGTGCAAAACCAACCATGTTTGAGCTACTTTATGCGTGAATGTGCCAAAAACGCTTAAAAACCCTTAAAATAGCAACTTAACACGTAATTTCTAGCATATGACTATGATTTTAAATTCTTACCACTTCAACACAATAATATATACCACATAATGTTGTGTGCCAAGTTTCGTGCAAAACAATCCTAGTTTGAGCTACTTTATGCGCGAAAGTGACAAAAACTTTTAAAAACCGTTAAAATCGCAACATAACACTTATATTCTAGCATATGACTATGAATTTCAATTCTAACCACTTCAATAAAATAATATATGCCAAATTTTGATGTGTGCCAAGATTCGTGCAAAACATACCAAGTTTGAGCTACTTTATGCGCGAAAGTGTCAAAAACGCTTAAAAACCCTTAAATTCGCAACTTAACACGTATTTCTAGCATATGACTATGATTTTCAATTCTAACCACTTCAACACAATAATATACCAAATAGTATTGGGTGCCAGGATTCGTGCAAAACAAACAAAGTTTTACTTTATGCGCGAGAGTGACAAAAAAGCTTAAAAACCATTAATATCGCAACTTAGCACGTAATTTCTAGTATATGACTATGATTTTCATTTATTACCACTTCAACAAAATAATATATACCACATAGTATTGTGTGCCATGTTTCATGACAAAAAAAAAAACCAAGGTTCAACTACTTTATGCACGATAGTGACAAAAAAGCTTAAAAACCATTAATATCGCAACTTAGCACGTAATTACTAGCATATGACTGTGATTTAAAAATCTAACCACTTCAACACAACAATATATACCAAATAGTATTGTGTGCCAGGTTTCGTGTAAAACAAACACAGTTTGAGGTACTTTACGAGCGAAAGTTCCAAAAACGCTTAAAAACCCTTAAAATCGCAACTTAACACGTAATTTTTAGCATATAACTAGGATTTTAAATTCTAACCACTTCAACATAAAATATATGACAAATAGTGTTGTGTGCCAAGTGTCGTGCAAAACAAACCAAGTTTGAGCTACTTTATGCGCGAAAGTGACAAAAAATCTTAAAAACCCATAAAATCGAAACTTACCACGTAATTTCTAGCATATAACTAGGATTTTCAATTCTAACCACTTCAACATAATAATATATGACAAATAGTGTTGTGTGCCAAGTGTCGTGCAAAACAAACCAAGTTTGAGCTACTTTATGCGCGAAAGTGACAAAAAATCTTAAAAACCCATAAAGTCGAAACTTACCACCTAATTTCTAGCATATAACTAGGATTTTCAATTCTAACCACTTCAACATAATAATATATGACAAATAGTGTTGTGTGCCAAGTGTCGTGCAAAACAAACCAAGTTTGAGCTTCTTTATGCGAGAAAGTGACAAAAAATCTTAAAAACCCATAAAGTTGAAACTTACCACGTAATTTCTAGCATATGAGTATGATTTTCAATTCTAAACACTTCAACACAATAATCTTTACCAAATAGTGTTGTGTGCCAAGTTTCGTGAAAAACAAACCAAGTTTGAGCTACTTTATGCGCGAAAGTGCCAAAAAAGCTTAAGAAACCATGAAATCGAAACTTAGCACGAAATTTCTCGCATCTGACTATGATTTTCAATTATAAGCATTTCAACACAATAATTTTTACCAAATAGTATTGTGTGCCAAGTTTCGTGCAAAACCAACCATGTTTGAGCTACTTTTGCGCGAAAGTGCCAAAAACGCTTAAAAACCCTTAAAATAGCAACTTAACACGTAATTTCTAGCATATGACTATGATTTTAAATTCTTACCACTTCAACACAATAATATATACCAAATAGTGTTGTGTGCCAAGTTTCGTGCTAAACAAACCAAGTTTGAGCTACTTTTTGCTCGAAAGTGCCAAAAACTTTTAGAAACCGTTAAAATCGCAACTTAACACGTATATTTTAGCATATGAATATGAATTTCAATTATAACCACTTCAAAAAAATAATATATGCCAAATTTTGTTGTGTGCCAAGTTTCGTGCAAAACATACCAAGTTTGAGCTACTTTATGCGCGAAAGTGTCAAAAACGCTTAAAAACCCTTAAATTCGCAACTTAACACGTAACTTCTAACATATGACTATGATTTTCAATTCTAACCACTTCAACACAATAATATACCAAATAGTATTGTGTGCCAATATTCTTGCAAAACAAACCAAGTTTGAGCTACTTTATACGCGAAAGTGCCACAAAAGCATAAAAACCCATAAAATCGCCACTTAGCACGTAATTTCTAGTATATGACTATGATTTTCATTTATAACCACTTCAACACAATAATATATACCACATAGTATTACGTGCCATGTTTCGTGCCAAAAAAAACAAAGTTTCAACTACTTTATGCACGAAAGTAAAAAAAAAGCTTAAAAACCATTAATATCGCAACTTTGCACGTAATTACTAGCATATGACTGTGATTTAAAAATCTAACCACTTCAACACAACAATATATACCAAATAGTATTGTGTGCCAGGTTTCGTGTTAAACAAACAAAGTTTGAGGTACTTTACGAGCGAAAGTTCCAAAAACGCTTAAAAACCCTTAAAATAGAAACTTAACACGTAATTTTTAGCACATAACTTGGATTTTCAATTCTAACCACTTCAACATAATAATATATGACAAATAGTGTTGTGTGCCAAGTGTCGTGCAAAACAAACCAAGTTTGAGCTACTTTATGCGCGAAAGTGACAAAAAATCTTAAAAACCCATAAAGCCGAAACTTACCACGTAATTTCTAGCATATAACTAGGAATTTAAATTCTAACCACTTCAACATAATAATATATGACAAATAGTGTTGTGTGCCAAGTGTCGTGCAAAACAAACCAAGTTTTAGCTACTTTATGCGCGAAAGTGACAAAAAATCTTAAAAACCCATAAAGTCGAAACTTACCACGTAATTTCTAGCATATGAGTATGATTTTCAATTCTAAACACTTCAACACAATAATATATACCAAATAGTGTTGTGTGCCAAGTTTCGTGAAAAACAAACCAAGTTTGAGATACTTTATGCGCGAAAGTGCCAAAAAAGCTTAAGAAACCATGAAATCGAAACTTAGCACGAAATTTCTCGCATCTGAATATGATTTTCAATTATAAGCATTTCAACACAATAATTTATACCAAATAGTATTGTGTGCCAAGTTTCGTGCAAAACCAACCATGTTTGAGCTACTTTATGCGTGAATATGCCAAAAACGCTTAAAAACCCTTAAAATAGCCACTTAACACGTAATTTCCAGCATATGACTATGATTTTAAATTCTTACCACTTCAACACAATAATATATACCACATAATGTTGTGTGCCAAGTTTCGTGCAAAACAATCCAAGTTTGAGCTACTTTATGCGCGAAAGTGACAAAAACTTTTAAAAACCGTTAAAATCGCAACATAACACTTATATTCTAGCATATGACTATGAATTTCAATTCTAACCACTTCAATAAAATAATATATGCCAAATTTTGATGTGTGCCAAGATTCGTGCAAAACATACCAAGTTTGAGCTACTTTATGCGCGAAAGTGTCAAAAACGCTTAAAAACCCTTAAATTCGCAACTTAACACGTATTTCTAGCATATGACTATGATTTTCAATTCTAACCACTTCAACACAATAATATACCAAATAGTATTGTGTGCCAAGATTCGTGCAAAACAAACAAAGTTTTACTTTATGCGCGAGAGTGACAAAAAAGCTTAAAAACCATTAATATCGCAACTTAGCACGTAATTTCTAGTATATGACTATGATTTTCATTTATTACCACTTCAACAAAATAATATATACCACATAGTATTGTGTGCCATGTTTCATGACAAAAAAAAAACCAAGGTTCAACTACTTTATGCACGATAGTGACAAAAAAGCTTAAAAACCATTAATATCGCAACTTAGCACGTAATTACTAGCATATGACTGTGATTTAAAAATCTAACCACTTCAACACAACAATATATACCAAATAGTATTGTGTGCCAGGTTTCGTGTAAAACAAACAAAGTTTGAGGTACTTTACGAGCGAAAGTTCCAAAAACGCTTAAAAACACTTAAAATCGCAACTTAACACGTAATTTTTAGCATATAACAAGGATTTTAAATTCTAACCACTTCAACATAAAATATATGACAAATAGTGTTGTGTGCCAAGTGTCGTGCAAAACAAACCAAGTTTGAGCTACTTTATGCGCGAAAGTGACAAAAAATCTTAAAAACCCATAAAGTCGCAACTTACCACGTAATTTCTAGCATATAACTAGGATTTTCAATTCTAACCACTTCAACATAATAATATATGACAAATAGTGTTGTGTGCCAAGTGTTGTGCAAAACAAACCAAGTTTGAGCTACTTTATGCGCGAAAGTGACAAAAAATCTTAAAAACCCATAAAGTCGAAACTTACCACCTAATTTCTAGCATATAACTAGGATTTTCAATTCTAACCACTTCAACATAATAATATATGACAAATAGTATTGTGTGCCAAGTGTCGTGCAAAACAAACCAAGTTTGAGCTACTTTATGCGAGAAAGTGACAAAAAATCTTAAAAACCCATAAAGTTGAAACTTACCACGTAATTTCTAGCATATGAGTATGATTTTCAATTCTAAACACTTCAACACAATAATCTTTACCAAATAGTGTTGTGTGCCAAGTTTCGTGAAAAACAAACCAAGTTTGAGCTACTTTATGCGCGAAAGTGCCAAAAAAGCTTAAGAAACCATGAAATCGAAACTTAGCACGAAATTTCTCGCATCTGACTATGATTTTCAATTATAAGCATTTCAACACAATAATTTTTACCAAATAGTATTGTGTGCCAAGTTTCGTGCAAAACCAACCATGTTTGAGCTACTTTTGCGCGAAAGTGCCAAAAACGCTTAAAAACCCTTAAAATAGCAACTTAACACGTAATTTCTAGCATATGACTATGATTTAAAATTCTTACCACTTCAACACAATAATATATACCAAATAGTGTTGTGTGCCAAGTTTCGTGCTAAACAAACCAAGTTTGAGCTACTTTTTGCTCGAAAGTGCCAAAAACTTTTAGAAACCGTTAAAATCGCAACTTAACACGTATATTTTAGCATATGAATATGAATTTCAATTATAACCACTTCAAAAAAATAATATATGCCAAATTTTGTTGTGTGCCAAGTTTCGTGCAAAACATACCAAGTTTGAGCTACTTTATGCGCGAAAGTGTCAAAAACGCTTAAAAACCCTTAAATTCGCAACTTAACACGTAATTTCTAACATATGACTATGATTTTCAATTCTAACCACTTCAACACAATAATATACCAAATAGTATTGTGTGCCAATATTCTTACAAAACAAACCAAGTTTGAGCTACTTTATACACGAAAGTGCCACAAAAGCATAAAAACCCATAAAATCGCCACTTAGCACGTAATTTCTAGTATATGACTATGATTTTCATTTATAACCAGTTCAACACAATAATATATACCACATAGTATTGCGTGCCATGTTTCGTGCCAAAAAAAACAAAGTTTCAACTACTTTATGCACGAAAGCAAAAAAAAAGCTTAAAAACCATTAATATCGTAACTTTGCACGTAATTACTAGCATATGACTGTGATTTAAAAATCTAACCACTTCAACACAACAATATATACCAAATAGTATTGTGTGCCAGGTTTCGTGTTAAACAAACAAAGTTTGAGGTACTTTACGAGCGAAAGTTCCAAAAACGCTTAAAAACACTTAAAATCGCAACTTAACACGTAATTTTTAGCATATAACAAGGATTTTAAATTCTAACCACTTCAACATAAAATATATGACAAATAGTGTTGTGTGCCAAGTGTCGTGCAAAACAAACCAAGTTTGAGCTACTTTATGCGCGAAAGTGACAAAAAATCTTAAAAACCCATAAAGTCGCAACTTACCACGTAATTTCTAGCATATAACTAGGATTTTCAATTCTAACCACTTCAACATAATAATATATGACAAATAGTGTTGTGTGCCAAGTGTTGTGCAAAACAAACCAAGTTTGAGCTACTTTATGCGCGAAAGTGACAAAAAATCTTAAAAACCCATAAAGTCGAAACTTACCACCTAATTTCTAGCATATAACTAGGATTTTCAATTCTAACCACTTCAACATAATAATATATGACAAATAGTATTGTGTGCCAAGTGTCGTGCAAAACAAACCAAGTTTGAGCTACTTTATGCGAGAAAGTGACAAAAAATCTTAAAAACCCATAAAGTTGAAACTTACCACGTAATTTCTAGCATATGAGTATGATTTTCAATTCTAAACACTTCAACACAATAATCTTTACCAAATAGTGTTGTGTGCCAAGTTTCGTGAAAAACAAACCAAGTTTGAGCTACTTTATGCGCGAAAGTGCCAAAAAAGCTTAAGAAACCATGAAATCGAAACTTAGCACGAAATTTCTCGCATCTGACTATGATTTTCAATTATAAGCATTTCAACACAATAATTTTTACCAAATAGTATTGTGTGCCAAGTTTCGTGCAAAACCAACCATGTTTGAGCTACTTTTGCGCGAAAGTGCCAAAAACGCTTAAAAACCCTTAAAATAGCAACTTAACACGTAATTTCTAGCATATGACTATGATTTAAAATTCTTACCACTTCAACACAATAATATATACCAAATAGTGTTGTGTGCCAAGTTTCGTGCTAAACAAACCAAGTTTGAGCTACTTTTTGCTCGAAAGTGCCAAAAACTTTTAGAAACCGTTAAAATCGCAACTTAACACGTATATTTTAGCATATGAATATGAATTTCAATTATAACCACTTCAAAAAAATAATATATGCCAAATTTTGTTGTGTGCCAAGTTTCGTGCAAAACATACCAAGTTTGAGCTACTTTATGCGCGAAAGTGTCAAAAACGCTTAAAAACCCTTAAATTCGCAACTTAACACGTAATTTCTAACATATGACTATGATTTTCAATTCTAACCACTTCAACACAATAATATACCAAATAGTATTGTGTGCCAATATTCTTGCAAAACAAACCAAGTTTGAGCTACTTTATACACGAAAGTGCCACAAAAGCATAAAAACCCATAAAATCGCCACTTAGCACGTAATTTCTAGTATATGACTATGATTTTCATTTATAACCAGTTGAACACAATAATATATACCACATAGTATTGCGTGCCATGTTTCGTGCCAAAAAAACAAAGTTTCAACTACTTTATGCACGAAAGCAAAAAAAAAGCTTAAAAACCATTAATATCGTAACTTTGCACGTAATTACTAGCATATGACTGTGATTTAAAAATCTAACCACTTCAACACAACAATATATACCAAATAGTATTGTGTGCCAGGTTTCGTGTTAAACAAACAAAGTTTGAGGTACTTTACGAGCGAAAGTTCCAAAAACGCTTAAAAACCCTTAAAATAGAAACTTAACACGTAATTTTTAGCACATAACTAGGATTTTCAATTCTAACCACTTCAACATAATAATATATGACAAATAGTGTTGTGTGCCAAGTGTCGTGCAAAACAAACCAAGTTTGAGCTACTTTATGCGCGAAAGTGACAAAAAATCTTAAAAACCCATAAAGCCGAAACTTACCACGTAATTTCTAGCATATAACTAGGAATTTAAAATCTAACCACTTCAACATAATAATATATGACAAATAGTGTTGTGTGCCAAGTGTCGTGCAAAACAAACCAAGTTTTAGCTACTTTATGCGCGAAAGTGACAAAAAATCTTAAAAACCCATAAAGTCGAAACTTACCACGTAATTTCTAGCATATGAGTATGATTTTCAATTCTAAACACTTCAACACAATAATATATACCAAATAGTGTTGTGTGCCAAGTTTCGTGAAAAACAAACCAAGTTTGAGATACTTTATGCGCGAAAGTGCCAAAAAAGCTTAAGAAACCATGAAATCGAAACTTAGCACGAAATTTCTCGCATCTGACTATGATTTTCAATTATAAGCATTTCAACACAATAATTTATACCAAATTGTATTGTGTACCAAGTTTCGTGCAAAACCAACCATGTTTGAGCTACTTTATGCGTGAATGTGCCAAAAACGCTTAAAAACCCTTAAAATAGCAACTTAACACGTAATTTCTAGCATATGACTATGATTTTAAATTCTTACCACTTCAACACAATAATATATACCACATAATGTTGTGTGCCAAGTTTCGTGCAAAACAATCCTAGTTTGAGCTACTTTATGCGCGAAAGTGACAAAAAACTTTTAAAAACCGTTAAAATCGCAACATAACACTTATATTCTAGCATATGACTATGAATTTCAATTCTAACCACTTCAATAAAATAATATATGCCAAATTTTGATGTGTGCCAAGATTCGTGCAAAACATACCAAGTTTGAGCTACTTTATGCGCGAAAGTGTCAAAAACGCTTAAAAACCCTTAAATTCGCAACTTAACACGTATTTCTAGCATATGACTATGATTTTCAATTCTAACCACTTCAACACAATAATATACCAAATAGTATTGGGTGCCAGGATTCGTGCAAAACAAACAAAGTTTTACTTTATGCGCGAGAGTGACAAAAAAGCTTAAAAACCATTAATATCGCAACTTAGCACGTAATTTCTAGTATATGACTATGATTTTCATTTATTACCACTTCAACAAAATAATATATACCACATAGTATTGTGTGCCATGTTTCATGACAAAAAAAAAAACCAAGGTTCAACTACTTTATGCACGATAGTGACAAAAAAGCTTAAAAACCATTAATATCGCAACTTAGCACGTAATTACTAGCATATGACTGTGATTTAAAAATCTAACCACTTCAACACAACAATATATACCAAATAGTATTGTGTGCCAGGTTTCGTGTAAAACAAACACAGTTTGAGGTACTTTACGAGCGAAAGTTCCAAAAACGCTTAAAAACCCTTAAAATCGCAACTTAACACGTAATTTTTAGCATATAACTAGGATTTTAAATTCTAACCACTTCAACATAAAATATATGACAAATAGTGTTGTGTGCCAAGTGTCGTGCAAAACAAACCAAGTTTGAGCTACTTTATGCGCGAAAGTGACAAAAAATCTTAAAAACCCATAAAATCGAAACTTACCACGTAATTTCTAGCATATAACTAGGATTTTCAATTCTAACCACTTCAACATAATAATATATGACAAATAGTGTTGTGTGCCAAGTGTCGTGCAAAACAAACCAAGTTTGAGCTACTTTATGCGCGAAAGTGACAAAAAATCTTAAAAACCCATAAAGTCGAAACTTACCACCTAATTTCTAGCATATAACTAGGATTTTCAATTCTAACCACTTCAACATAATAATATATGACAAATAGTGTTGTGTGCCAAGTGTCGTGCAAAACAAACCAAGTTTGAGCTTCTTTATGCGAGAAAGTGACAAAAAATCTTAAAAACCCATAAAGTTGAAACTTACCACGTAATTTCTAGCATATGAGTATGATTTTCAATTCTAAACACTTCAACACAATAATCTTTACCAAATAGTGTTGTGTGCCAAGTTTCGTGAAAAACAAACCAAGTTTGAGCTACTTTATGCGCGAAAGTGCCAAAAAAGCTTAAGAAACCATGAAATCGAAACTTAGCACGAAATTTCTCGCATCTGACTATGATTTTCAATTATAAGCATTTCAACACAATAATTTTTACCAAATAGTATTGTGTGCCAAGTTTCGTGCAAAACCAACCATGTTTGAGCTACTTTTGCGCGAAAGTGCCAAAAACGCTTAAAAACCCTTAAAATAGCAACTTAACACGTAATTTCTAGCATATGACTATGATTTTAAATTCTTACCACTTCAACACAATAATATATACCAAATAGTGTTGTGTGCCAAGTTTCGTGCTAAACAAACCAAGTTTGAGCTACTTTTTGCTCGAAAGTGCCAAAAACTTTTAGAAACCGTTAAAATCGCAACTTAACACGTATATTTTAGCATATGAATATGAATTTCAATTATAACCACTTCAAAAAAATAATATATGCCAAATTTTGTTGTGTGCCAAGTTTCGTGCAAAACATACCAAGTTTGAGCTACTTTATGCGCGAAAGTGTCAAAAACGCTTAAAAACCCTTAAATTCGCAACTTAACACGTAACTTCTAACATATGACTATGATTTTCAATTCTAACCACTTCAACACAATAATATACCAAATAGTATTGTGTGCCAATATTCTTGCAAAACAAACCAAGTTTGAGCTACTTTATACGCGAAAGTGCCACAAAAGCATAAAAACCCATAAAATCGCCACTTAGCACGTAATTTCTAGTATATGACTATGATTTTCATTTATAACCACTTCAACACAATAATATATACCACATAGTATTACGTGCCATGTTTCGTGCCAAAAAAAACAAAGTTTCAACTACTTTATGCACGAAAGTAAAAAAAAAGCTTAAAAACCATTAATATCGCAACTTTGCACGTAATTACTAGCATATGACTGTGATTTAAAAATCTAACCACTTCAACACAACAATATATACCAAATAGTATTGTGTGCCAGGTTTCGTGTTAAACAAACAAAGTTTGAGGTACTTTACGAGCGAAAGTTCCAAAAACGCTTAAAAACCCTTAAAATAGAAACTTAACACGTAATTTTTAGCACATAACTAGGATTTTCAATTCTAACCACTTCAACATAATAATATATGACAAATAGTGTTGTGTGCCAAGTGTCGTGCAAAACAAACCAAGTTTGAGCTACTTTATGCGCGAAAGTGACAAAAAATCTTAAAAACCCATAAAGCCGAAACTTACCACGTAATTTCTAGCATATAACTAGGAATTTAAATTCTAACCACTTCAACATAATAATATATGACAAATAGTGTTGTGTGCCAAGTGTCGTGCAAAACAAACCAAGTTTTAGCTACTTTATGCGCGAAAGTGACAAAAAATCTTAAAAACCCATAAAGTCGAAACTTACCACGTAATTTCTAGCATATGAGTATGATTTTCAATTCTAAACACTTCAACACAATAATATATACCAAATAGTGTTGTGTGCCAAGTTTCGTGAAAAACAAACCAAGTTTGAGATACTTTATGCGCGAAAGTGCCAAAAAAGCTTAAGAAACCATGAAATCGAAACTTAGCACGAAATTTCTCGCATCTGAATATGATTTTCAATTATAAGCATTTCAATACAATAATTTATACCAAATAGTATTGTGTGCCAAGTTTCGTGCAAAACCAACCATGTTTGAGCTACTTTATGCGTGAATATGCCAAAAACGCTTAAAAACCCTTAAAATAGCCACTTAACACGTAATTTCTAGCATATGACTATGATTTTAAATTCTTACCACTTCAACACAATAATATATACCACATAATGTTGTGTGCCAAGTTTCGTGCAAAACAATCCAAGTTTGAGCTACTTTATGCGCGAAAGTGACAAAAACTTTTAAAAACCGTTAAAATCGCAACATAACACTTATATTCTAGCATATGACTATGAATTTCAATTCTAACCACTTCAATAAAATAATATATGCCAAATTTTGATGTGTGCCAAGATTCGTGCAAAACATACCAAGTTTGAGCTACTTTATGCGCGAAAGTGTCAAAAACGCTTAAAAACCCTTAAATTCGCAACTTAACACGTATTTCTAGCATATGACTATGATTTTCAATTCTAACCACTTCAACACAATAATATACCAATTAGTATTGTGTGCCAAGATTCGTGCAAAACAAACAAAGTTTTACTTTATGCGCGAGAGTGACAAAAAAGCTTAAAAACCATTAATATCGCAACTTAGCACGTAATTTCTAGTATATGACTATGATTTTCATTTATTACCACTTCAACAAAATAATATATACCACATAGTATTGTGTGCCATGTTTCATGACAAAAAAAAAACCAAGGTTCAACAACTTTATGCACGATAGTGACAAAAAAGCTTAAAAACCATTAATATCGCAACTTAGCACGTAATTACTAGCATATGACTGTGATTTAAAAATCTAACCACTTCAACACAACAATATATACCAAATAGTATTGTGTGCCAGGTTTCGTGTAAAACAAACAAAGTTTGAGGTACTTTACGAGCGAAAGTTCCAAAAACGCTTAAAAACACTTAAAATCGCAACTTAACACGTAATTTTTAGCATATAACTAGGATTTTAAATTCTAACCACTTCAACATAAAATATATGACAAATAGTGTTGTGTGCCAAGTGTCGTGCAAAACAAACCAAGTTTGAGCTACTTTATGCGCGAAAGTGACAAAAAATCTTAAAAACCCATAAAGTCGAAACTTACCACGTAATTTCTAGCATATAACTAGGATTTTCAATTCTAACCACTTCAACATAATAATATATGAC
>NC_080060.1:22632010-22719407 GCF_026212465.1 Amaranthus tricolor | reverse complement strand
AGCTCAAACTTGGTTTGTTTTACACGCAACTAGGCACACAATACTATTTGGTATATATTGTTGTGTTGAAGTGGTTAGATTTTAAAATAACAGTCATATGCTAGTAATTACGTGCTAAGTTGCGATAGTAATGGTTTTTAAGCTTTTTTGTCACTTTCGTGCATGAAGTAGCTGAAACATGATTTTTTATTGCACGAAACTTGGCACACAACACTATGTGGTATATATTATTGTGTTGAAGTGGTTATAATTGATAATCATAGTCATATACTATAAATTACGTGCTAAGTTGCGATTATATGTGCTTTTATGCTTTTTTGGCACTTTCGCGCATAAAGTAGCTCAAACTTGGTTTGTTTTGCACGAAACTTGGCACACAATACTATTTGGTATATTATTTTGTTGAAGTGGTTAGAATTGAAAATATTAGTCATATGCTAGAAATTACGTGTTAAGTTGCGAATTTAAGGGTTTTTAAACGTTTTTGGCACTTTCGCGCATAAAGTAGCTAAAACTTTGTTTGTTTTGCACGAAACTTGGCACACAACAAAATTTGGCATATATTAATGTGTTGAAGTGGTTAGAATAGAAAATCCTAGTTATATGCTAAAAATTACGTATTAAGTTGCGATTTTAAGGGTTTTTAAGCATTATTGGAACTTTCGCTCGTAAAGTAGCTCAAACTTGGTTTGCTTTACACGAAACTTGGCACACAATACTATTTGGTATATATTGTTGTGTTGAAGTGGATAGATTTTTAAATAAATGTCATATGCTAGTAATTACGTGCTAAGTTGCGATATTAATGGTTTTTAAGCTTTTTTGTCACTTTCGTGCATGAAGTACCTGAAACTTGATTTTTTATTGCATGAAACTTGGCACACAACACTATGTGGTATATATTATTGTGTTGAAGTGGTTATAATTGATAATCATAGTCATATACTATAAATTACGTGCTAAGTTGCGATTTTATGTGCTTTTATGCTTTTTTGGCACTTTCGCGCATAAAGTAGCTCAAACTTGGTTTGTTTTCCACGAAACTTGGCACACAATACTATTTGGTATATTATTTTGTTGAAGTGGTTAGAATTGAAAATATTAGTCATATGTTAGAAATTACGTGTTAAGTTGCGAATTTAAGGGTTTTTAAACGTTTTTGTCACTTTCGCGCATAAAGTAGCTCAAACTTGGTTTGTTTTGCACGACACTTGGCACACAACACTATTTGGTATATATTATTGTGTTGAAATGGTTATAATTGAGAATCATAGTCATATGCTAGAAATTACTTGCTAAGTTTTAATTTTATAGGTATTTAAGCTTTTTTGGCACTTTCGCGCATAAAGTAGCTCAAACTTGGTTTGTTTTGCACGACACTTGGCACACAACACTATTAGGTATATATTATTGCGTTGAACTGGTTAGAATTGAAAATCATAGTCATATGTTAGAAATTACGTGTTAAGTTGCTGTTTTAAGGGTTTTTAAACGTTTTTGGCACTTTCGCGCATAAAGTAGCTCAAACTTGGTTTGTTTTGTACGAAACATGGCACGCAACACTATTTTGCATATATTACGTTGTTTAAGTGGTTAGAATTGAAAATCCTAGTTATATGCTAAAAATTACGTGTTAAGTTGCGAATTTAAGGGTTTTTAAGAGTTTTTTGAACTTTCGCTCGTAAAGTAGCTCAAACTTGGTTTGTTTTATACGAAACTTCGCACACAATACTATTTGGTATATATTGTTGTGTTGAAGTGGTTAGATTTGAAAATAACAGTCATATGCTAGTAATTACGTGCTAAGTTGCGATATTAATGGTTTTTAAGCTTTTTTTTCACTTTCGTGCATTAAGTAGCTGAAACTTGATTTTTTATTGCACGAAACTTGGCACACAGCACTATGTGGTATATATTATTGTGTTGAAGTGGTTATAATTGATAATCATAGTCATATACTAGAAATTACGTGCTAAGTTGCGATTTTATGTGCTTTTATGCTTTTTTGGCACTTTCGTGCATAAAGTAGCTTAAACTTGGTTTGTTTTCCACGAAACTTGGCACACAATACTATTTGGTATATTATATTGTTGAAGTGGTTAGAATTGAAAATATTAGTCATATGCTAGAAATTACGTGTTAAGTTGCGAATTTAAGGGTTTTTTTAAACGTTTTTCGCACTTTCGCGCATAAAGTAGCTCAAACTTGGTTTGTTTTGCACGAAACTTGGCACACAACAAAATTTGGCATATATTATTGTGTTGAAGTGGTTAGACATGAAACTCATTGTCTTATGCTAGAATATATGTGTTAAATTTGCGATTTTAACGGTTTTTAAAAGTTTTTGGCACTTTCGCGCATAAAGTAGGTCAAACTTGGTTTGTTTTGCACGACACTTGGCACACAACACTATTTGGTATATATTATTGTGTTGAACTGGTTATAATTGAGAATCATAGTCATATGCTAGAAATTACTTGCTAAGTTTAAATTTTATAGGTATTTAAGCTTTTTTGGCACTTTCGCGCATAAAGTAGCTAAAACTTGGTTTGTTTTGCACGAAACATGGCACACAACACTATTTGGTATATATTATTATGTTGAAGTGGTTATAATTAAAAATCATAGTCATATGTTAGAAATTACGTGTTAAGTTGCTGTTTTAAGGGTTTTTAAACGTTTTTTGGCACTTTCTCGCATAAAGTAGGTCAAACTTGGTTTGTTTTGTTCGAAACATGGCACACAACACTATTTGGCATATATTATTGTGTTTAAGTGGTTAGAATTTAAAATCCTCATTATATGCTAAAAAATACGTGTTAAGTTGCGAATTTAAGGGTTTTTAAGAGTTTTTTGAACTTTCGCTCGTAAAGCAGCTCAAACTTGGTTTGTTTTACACGAAACTTGGCACACAATACTATTTGGTATACATTGTTGTGTTGAAGTGGTTAGATTTTTAAATCACAGTCATATGCTAGTAATTACGTGCTAAGTTGCGATATTAATGGTTTTTAAATTTTTTTGTCACTTTCGTGCATAAAGTAGGTGAAACTTGGTTTTTTTTGCACCAAACTTGGCGTACAACACTATGTGGTATATATTATTGTGTTGAAGTGGTTATAAATGAAAATCAAAGTCATATACTAGAAATTACGTGCTAAGTTGCGATTTTATGGGTTTTTATGCTTTTTTGGCACTTTCGCGCATAAAGTAGCGCAAACTTGGTTTGTCTTGCACGAAACTTGGCACACAATACTATTTGGTATATTATTGTGTTGAAGTGGTTAGAACTGAAAATAGTAGTGATATGCTAGAAGTTACGTGTTAAGTTGTGAATTTAAGGGTTTTTAAGCGTTTTTTGGCACTTTCGCGCATAAAGTAGTTCAAACTTGGTTTGTTTTGGACGAAACTTGGTACACAATACTATTTGGTATATTATTGTGTTGAAGTGGTTAGAATTGAAAATCATAGTCATATGCTAGAAATTACGTGTTAAGTTGCGAATTTAATGGTTTTTAAGCGTTTTTGGCACTTTCGCGCATAAAGTAGCTCAAACTTGGTTTGTTTTGCACGAAACATGGCACATAACACTATTTGGCATATATTATTGTGTTGAAGTGGTTAGCATTGTAAACCCTAGTTATATGCTAAAAATTACGTGTTAAGTTGCGATTTTAAGGGTTTTTAAGAGTTTTTAGAACTTTCGCTCGTAAAGTAACTTGGTTTGTTTTACACGAAAATTGGCACACAATACTATTTGGTATATATTGGTGTGTTGAAGTGGTTAGATTTTAAAATCACAGTCATATGCTAGTAATCATGTGCTAAGTTGCGATATTAATGGTTTTTAAACTTTTTTTTCACTTTCGCGCGTAAAGTAGCTGAAACTTGGTTTTTTTTGCACGAAACTTGGCACACAACACTATGTGTTATATATTATTGTGTTGAAGTGGTTATGAATTAAAATCATAATCATATACTAGAAATTACGTGCTAATTTGCAATTTTATGGGTTTTTATGCTTTTTTTGGCACTTTCGCGCATAAAGTAGCTCAAACTTGGTTTGTTTTACTCGAAACTTGGCACACAATACTATTTGGTATATTATTGTGTTGAAGTTGTTAGAATTGAAAATGATAGTCATATGCTTGAAATTACGTGTTAAGATGCGAATTTAAGGGTTTTTAAGCGTATTTGGCACATTCGTGGATAAAGTACCTCAAACTTGGTATGTTTTGCACGAAAAATGGCAAACAAGAATATTTGGTATATATTATTATGTTGAAGTGGTTACAATTGAAAATCATAGTCATTTGCTAGAAATTACATGTTAAGTTGCTATTTTAAAGGTTTTTAAACGTTTTTGGCATTTTCGCGCA
Organism: Amaranthus tricolor; assembly: GCF_026212465.1. Classification (NCBI taxonomy): domain Eukaryota; kingdom Viridiplantae; phylum Streptophyta; class Magnoliopsida; order Caryophyllales; family Amaranthaceae; genus Amaranthus; species Amaranthus tricolor. The sequence goes on along the minus strand of NC_080060.1, from coordinate 22,715,028 downwards.
TAAAGTAGCTCAAACTTGCTTTGTTTTGTACAAAATATGGCACACAACACTATTTGGTATATATTATAGTGTTGAAGTGGGTAGAATTGAAATACTAGTTATAAGCTAAAAATTACGTGTTAAGTTGCGATTTTAAGGGTTTCTAAACGTTATTGGAACTTTCGCTCGTAAAGTAGCTCAAACTTGGTTTGTTTTACAAGAAACTTGGCACACAAACCTATTTGGTATATATTGTTGTGTTGAAGTGGTTAGATTTTAAAATCACAGTCATATGCTAGTAATTACGTGCTAAGTTGCGATATTAATGGTTTTTAAATTTTTTTGTCACTTTCGTGCATAAAGTAGCTGAAACTTGGTTTTTTTTGCACGAAACTTGGCACACAACACTATGTGGTATATATTAATGTGTTGAAGTGGTTATGAATGAAAATCATAGTCATATACTAGAAATTACGTGCTAAATTGAAATTTTATGGGTTTTTATGCTTTTTTGGCACTTTCGCGAATAAAGTAGCTCAAACTTGGTTTGTTTTGCACGAAACTTGGCACACAATACTATTTGGTATATTATTGTGTTGAAGTGGATAGAATTGAAAATCATAGTCATATGCTAGAAATCACGTGTTAAGATGCGAATTTAAGGGTTTTTAAGCGTTTTTTGCACTTTCGCGCATAAAGTAGCTCAAACTTGGTTTGTTTTGCACGAAACTTGGAACACAACAAAATTTGGCATATATTATTGTGTCGAAGTGGTTAGAATTGAAATTCATTGTCATAAGCTAGAATATACGTGTTAAGTTGCGATTTTAACTGTTTTAAAAGTTTTTGGTACTTTCGCGCATAAAGTAGCTCAAACTTGGTTTGTTTTGCACGACACTTGGCACACAACACTATTTGGTATATATTATTGTGTTGAACTGATTATAATTGAGAATCATACTCATATGTTAGAAGTTACTTGCTAAGATTCAATTTTATGGGTATTTAAGCTTTTTTGGCACTTTCGCGCATAAAGTAGCTAAGTTGGTACTAGAAATTACGTGCTAAGTGGTTATAAATGAAAATTATAGTCATATACTTTCGCGCATAAAGTGCTAAGTGGCTTTTTTGGCACTTTGGCACACAACACTATTTGGTATATATTATTGTGTTGAAGTGGTTATAAATGAAAATTATAGTCATATACTAGAAATTACGTGCTAAGTTGCGATTTTGTGGGTTTTTATGCTTTTTTGTCACTTTCGCGCATAAAGTAGCGTAAACTTGGTTTGTTTTGCACGAATCTTGGCACACAATACTAATTGGTATATTATTGTGTTAAAGTGGTTAGAATTTAAAATCATAGTCATATGCTAGAAATTATGTTTTAAGCTGCGAATTTAAGGGTTTTTAAACGTTTTTGGCACTTTCGCGCATAAAGTAGCTCAAACTTGGTTTGTTTTGCACGAAACTTGGAACACAACAAAATTTGGCATATATTATTGTGTTGAAGTAGTTAGAATTTAAATTCATTGTCATATGCTAGAATATACATTATAAAGTTGCGATTTAACAGGTTTTTAAAAGTTTTTGGCACTTTCGCGCATAAAGTAGCTCAAACTTGGTTTGTTTTGCACGACACTTGGCACACAACACTATTTGGTATATATTATTGAGTTGAACTGGTTCTAATTGATAATCATAGTCATAAGCTAGAAATTACTTGCTAAGTTTCATTTTTATGGGTATTTTAGCTTTTTTGGCATTTTTCCGGATAAAGTAGCTCAAACTTGGTTTGTTTTGCACGAAAAATGACACACAACACTATATGGTATATATTATTATGTTGAAGTGGTTAGAATTGAAAATCATATTCATATGCTAGAAATTACGTGTATAGTTGCTGTTTTAAGGGTTTTTAAACGTTTTTGGTACTTTCGCGCATAAAGTAGCTCAAACATGCTTTTTTTTTGTACGAATCATGGAACACAACACTATTTGGCATATATTATTGTATTGAAGTGGTTAGAATTGAAAATCTAAGTTATATGCTAAAAATTAAGTGTTAAGTTGCGATATTAAGGGTTTTTAAGCGTTATTGGAACTTTTGCTCGTAATGTAGCTCAAACTTGGTTTGTTTTACACGAAACTTGGCACACAATACTATTTGGTATATATTGTTGTGTAGAAATGATTAGATTTTAAAATAGCAGTCATATGCTAGTAATTACGTGCTAAGTTGCGATATTAATGGTTTTTAAGCTTTTTTGTCACTTTCGTGCATAAAGTAGCTGAAACTTGATTTTTTTTTTTTGCACGAATCTTGGCATACAACACTATGTGAAATATATTATTGTGTTGAAGTGGTTATAAATGAAAATCATAGTCATATACTAGAAAATACGTGCTAAGTTGCGATTTTATGGGTTTTTATGCTTTTTTTGGCACTTTTGCGGATAAAGTAGCTCAAACTTGTTTGTTTTGCACGAAACTTGGCACACAATACTATTTGGTATATTATTGTACTTAAGTGGTTAGAATTGAAAATATTAGTCATATGCTAGAAATTACGTGTTAAGGTTCGAATTTAAGGGTTTTTAAGCGTTTTTGGCACTTTCGCGCATAAAGTAGCTCAAACTTGGTTTGTTTTGCAGGAAACTTGGAACACAACAAAATTTGGCATATATTATTGTGTTGAAGTGGTTATAATTGAAATTCATTGTCATATGCTAGAATATACGTTTTAAAGTTGCGATTTAACGGTTTTTAAAAGTTTTCAGCACTTTCTTGAATAAAGTAGCTCAAAATTGGTTTGTTTTGCACGACACTTGGCACACAACACTATTTGGTATATATTATTGAGTTGAACTGGTTCTAATTGAGAATCATAGTCATATGCTAGAAATTACTTGCTAAGTTTCAATTTTATGGGTATTTATGCTTTTTTGGCACTTTTGCGGATAAAGTAGCTCTAACTTTGTTTGTTTTGCACGAAACATGGCACACAACACTATTTGGTATATAATAATATGTTGAAGAAGTTAGAATTGAAAATCATAGTCATATGCTAGAAATTACGTGTTAAGTTTCTGTTTTAAAGGTTTTTAAACGTTTTTGGCACTTTCGCGCATAAAGTAGCTCAAACTTGGTTTGTTTTGTACGAAACATGGCACACAACACTATTTGTTATATATTATTGTGTTGAAATGGTTTGTTTTACACGAAATTTGGCACACAATAATATTTGGTATATACTATTGTGTTGAAGTGGTTAGATTTTAAAATCACAGTCATATGCTAGTAATTACGTGTTAAGATGCGAATTTAAGGGTTTTTAAGCGTTTTTAGCACTTTCGCGCATAAAGTAGATCAAATTGGTTTGTTTTGCACGAAACTTGGCACACAACAAAATTTGGCATATATTATTGTGTTGAAGTGGTTAAAATTGAAATTCATTGTCATATGCTAGAATATACGTGTTAAAGTTGCGATTTTAACGGTTTTTAAAAGTTTTTGGCACTTTCGCGCATAAAGTAGCTCAAACTTGGTTTGTTTTGCACGACACTTGCCACACAACACTATTTGGTATATATTATTGTGTTGAACTGGTTCAAATTGAGAATCATAGTCATATGCTAGAAATTACTTGCTAAGTTTCAATTTTATGGGTATTTAAGCTTTTTTGGCACTTTTGCGCATAAAGTAGCTCAAACTTTGTTTGTTTTGCACGAAACATGGCACACAACACTATTTGGTATACATTATTATGTTGAAGTTGTTAGAATTGAAAATCATAGTTATATGTTAGAAATTACGTGTTAAGTTGCTGTTTTAAGGGTTTTTAAACGTTTTTGGCACTTTCATGCATAAAGTAGCTCAAACTTGCTTTATTTTGTACGAAACATGGCACACAACACTATTTGGCATATATTATTGTATTGAAGTGATTAGAATTGAAAATCCTAGTTATATGCTAAAAATTAAGTGTTAAGTTGCGATTTTAAGGATTTTTAAGCGTTATTGGAACTTTTGACTTGGTTTGTTTTACACGAAACTTGGCACACAATACTATTTGGTATTTATTGTTGTGTTGAAGTGGTTAGAATTTCAAATAACAGTCATATGCTAGTAATTACGTACTAAGTTGCGATATTAATGGTTTTTTAGCTTTTTTGTCACTTTCGTGCATAAAGTAGCTGAAACATGATTTTTTTTTGCACGAAACTTGGCATACAACATTATGTGGTATATATTATTGTGTTGAAGTGGTTATAAATGAAAATCATAGTCATATACTAGAAAATACGTGCTATGTTGCGATTTTATGGGTTTTTATGACTTTTTCTGCACTTTTGCGCATAAAGTAGCTCAAATTTGGTTTGTTTTGCACGAAACTTGGCACACAATACTATTTAGTATATTATTGTGTTGAAGTGGTTAGAATTGAAAATATTAGTCATATGCTAGAAATTACGTGTTAAGATGCGAATTTAAGGGTTTTTAAGCGTTTTTGGCACTTTCGCGCATTAAGTAGCTCAAACTTGGTTTCTTTTGCACGAAACTTGGTACACAACAAAATTTGTCATATATTATTGTGTTGAAGTGGTTAGAATTGAAATTCATTGTCGTATGCTAGAATATATGTGTTAAGTTGCTGTTTTAAGGGTTTTAAAACGTTTTTGGCACTTTTGCGCATAAAGTAGCTCAAACTTGGTTTGTTTTGTACGAAACTTGGCACACAATACTATTTGGTATATATTTTTTGTTGAAGTGGTTAGAATTGAAAATCCTAGTTATATGTTAAAAATTACGTGTTAAGTTGCGATTTTAAGGGTTTTTAAGTGTTTTTGAAACTTTCGCTCGTAAAGTAGCTCAAACATGGTTTGTTTTACAAGAAATTTGGCACACAATAGTATTTGGTATATATTGTTGTGTTGAAGTGGTTAGATTTTAAAATCATAGTCATATGCTAGTAATTACGTGCTCAGTTTCGATATTAATGGTTTTTAAGCTTTTTTGTTACTTTCGTGCATAAAGTAGCTGAAACTTGGTTTTTTTTGGCACGAATCTTGGCACACAACACTATATGGTATATATTATTGTGTTGAAGTGGTTAGAATGGAAAATATTAGTCATATGCTAGAAATTATGTGTTATGTTGCGAATTTAAGGGTTTTTTTTGCGTTTTTTGCACTTTCGCGCATAAAGTAGCTCAAACTTGGTTTGTTTTGCACGAAACTTGGCTCACAATAAAATTTGGCATATATTATTGTGTTGAAGTGGTTAGAATTGAAATTCATTATCATATGCTAGAATATACGTGTTAAAGTTGCTATTTTAATGGTTTTTAAAAGTTTGTGGCACTTTCGCGCATAAAGTAGCTCTAACTTGGTTTGTTTTGCATGACACTTGGCACACAACACTATTTGGTATATATTATTGTGTTGAACTGGTTATAATTTAAAATCTTTGTCATATGCTAGAAATTACTTGCTACGTTTCAATTTTATGGGTATTTAAGCTTTTTTGGCACTTTCGCGCATAAAGTAGCTCAAACTTGGTTTGTTTTGCACGAAACATGGCACACAACACTATTTGGTATATAATATTATGTTAAAGTGGTTAGAATTGAAAATCATACTCATATGCTAAAAATTACGTGTTAAGTTGTTGTTTCAAGGGTTTTTAAGAGTTTTTGGCACTTTTGCGCATAAAAGTAGCTCAAACTTGGTTTGTTTTGTACGAAACATGGCACACAACACTATTTGGTATATATTATTGTGTTAAAGTGGTTAGAATTGAAAATCCTAGTTATATGCTAAAAATTAGATGCTAAGTTGCGATATTAATGGTTTTGAAGCTTTTTTGTTACTTTCATGCATAAAGTAGCTGAAACTTGGTTTTTTGCACGAACCTTGGCACACAACACTATGTGGTACATATTTTTGTGTTGAAGTGGTTATGAATGAAAATCATAGTCATATACTAGAAATTACGTGCTATGTTGTGATCTTATGGGTTTTTATGCCTTTTTGGCTATTTCGCGCATAAAGTAGCTTAAACTTGGTTTATTTTGCACGAAACTTGGCACACAATACTATTTCGTATACTATTGTGTTGAAGTGGTTAGAATTGAAATTCATTGTCATATGCTAGAATATACGTGTTAAGTTGCGATTTTAACGGTTTTTTAAAAGTTTTTGGTACTTTCGCGCATAAAGTAGCTCAAACTTGGTATGTTTTGTACGACACTTGGCACACAGCACTATTTGGTATATATTATTGTGTTGAACTGGTTATAATTGAGAATCATGGTCATATGCTAGAAATTACTTGCTTAGTTTACATTTTATGGGTATTTAAGATTTTTTGGCACTTTCGCGCAAAAAGTAGCTCAAACTTGGTTTGTTTTGCACGAAACTTGGCACACAACACTATTTGGTATATATTATTGTGTTGAAGTGGTAAGCATTTAAAATCATAGTCATATGCTAGAAATTACGTGTTAAGTTGCTATTTTAAGTGTTTTTGGCACTTTCGCACATAAAAAAGCTCAAACTTGGTTTGTTTTGTATGAAACATAGCACACAACACTATTTGGCATATATTATTGTGTTGAAGTGTTTAGAATAGAAAATACTAGTTATATGCTAAAAATTACGTATTAAGTTGCGATTTTAAGGGTTTTTAAGCGTTATTGGAACTTTCGCTCGTAAAGTAGCTCAAACTTGGTTTGTTTTACAAGAAACTTGGCACACAATACTATTTGGTATATATTGTTGTGTTGAAGTGGTTAGATTTTAAAATAAAAGTCATATGCTAGTAATTACGTGCTAAGTTGAGATATTAATGGTTTTTAATCTTTTTTGTCACTTTCGTGCATGAAGTAGCTGAAACTTGACTTTTTATTGCACGAAACTTGGCACACAACACTATGTGGTATATATTATTGTGTTGAAGTGGTTATAATTGATAATCATAGTCATATACTATAAATTACGTGCGAAGTTGCGATTTTATGTGCTTTTATGCTTTTTTGGCACTTTCGCCCATAAAGTAGCTCAAACTTGGTTTGTTTTGCACGAAACTTGGCACACAACAAAATTTGGCATATATTATTGTGTTGAAGTGGTTAGACATGAAATTCATGGTCATATGCTAGAATATACGAGTTAAAGTTGCGATTTTAAAGATTTTTAAAAGTTTTTGGCACTTTCGCGCATAAAGTAGCTCAAACTTGGTTTGTTTTGCACGACACTTGGCACACAACACTATTTGGTATATATTATTGTGTTGAACTGGTTATAATTGAGAATCATAGTCATATGCTAGAAATTACTTGCTAAGTTTCAATTTTATAGGTATTTAAGCTTTTTTGGCACTTGCGCGCATAAAGTAGCTCAAACTTGGTTTGTTTTGCACGACACTTGGCACACAACACTATTTGGTATATATTAGTTGAACTGGTTAGAATTGAAAGTCATAGTCATATGTTAGAAATTACGTGTTAAGTTGCTATTTTAAGGGTTTTTAAACGTTTTTGGCACTTTCGCGCATAAAGTAGCTCAAACTTGGTTTGTTTTGTACGAAACATGGCACACAACACTATTTTGCATACATTACGTCGTTTAAGTGGTTAGAATTGAAAATCCTAGTTATATGCTAAAAATTACGTGTTAAGTTGCGAATTTAAGGGTTTTTAAGAGTTTTTTGAACTTTCGCTCGTAAAGTAGCTCAAACTTGGTTTGTTTTACACGAAACTTTGCACACAATACTATTTGGTATATATATTGTTGTGTTGAAGTGGTTAGATTTTAAAATAATAGTCATATGCTAGTAATTACGTGCTAAGTTGCGATATTAATGGTTTTTAAGCTTTTTTGTCACTTTCGTGCATTAAGTAGCTGAAACTTGATTTTTTATTGCACGAAACTTGGCACAGAACACTATGTGGTATATATTATTGTGTTGAAGTGGTTATAATTGATAAGCATAGTCATATACTAGAAATTACGTGCTAAGTTGCGATTTTATGTGCTTTTATGCTTTTTTGGCACTTTCGTGCATAAAGTAGCTCAAACTTGGTTTGTTTTGCACGAAACTTGGCACACAATACTATTTGGTATATTATTTTGTTGAAGTGCTTAGATTTGAAAATATTAGTCATATGCTAGAAATTACGTGTTAAGTTGCGAATTTAAGGGTTTTTAAACGTTTTTGGCACTTTCGCGCATAAATTAGCTCAAACTTGGTTTGTTTTGCACGAAACTTGGCACACAACAAAATTTCGCATATATTATTGTGTTGAAGTGGTTAGACATGAAATTCATTGTCATATGCTAGAATATACGTGTTAAAGTTGCGATTTTAACGGTTTTTAAAAGTTTTTGGCACTTTCGCGCATAAAGTAGGTCAAACTTGGTTTGTTTTGCACGACACTTGGCACACAACACTATTTGGTATATATTATTGTGTTGAACTGGTTATAATTGAGAATCATAGTCATATGCTAGAAATTACTTGCTAAGTTTCAATTTTATAGGTATTTAAGCTTTTTTCCCACTTTTGCGCATAAAGTAGCTAAAACTTGGTTTGTTTTGCACGAAACATGGCACACAACACTATTTGGTATATATTAATATGTTGAAGTGGTTAGAATTGAAAATATTAGTCATATGCTAGAAATTACGTGTTAAGTTGCTGTTTTAAGGGTTTTTAAGCTTTTTTGTCACTTTCGTGCATAAAGTAGCTGAAACTTGATTTTTTTTTTTGCACGAATCTTGGCATACAACACTATGTGAAATATATTATTGTGTTGAAGTGGTTATAAATGAAAATCATAGTCATATACTAGAAAATACGTGCTAAGTTGCGATTTTATGGGTTTATTTGCTTTTTTTGGCACTTTTGCGGATAAAGTAGCTGAAACTTGTTTGTTTTGCACGAAACTTGGCACACAATACTATTTGGTATATTATTGTACTTAAGTGGTTAGAATTGAAAATATTAGTCATATGCTAGAAATTACGTGTTAAGGTTCGAATTTAAGGGTTTTTAAGCGTTTTTGGCACTTTCGCGCATAAAGTAGCTCAAACTTGGTTTGTTTTGCAGGAAACTTGGAACACAACAAAATTTGGCATATATTATTGTGTTGAAGTGGTTATAATTGAAATTCATTGTCATATGCTAGAATATACGTTTTAAAGTTGCGATTTAACGATTTTTAAAAGTTTTCAGCACTTTCTTGAATAAAGTAGCTCAAAATTGGTTTGTTTTGCACGACACTTGGCACACAACACTATTTGGTATATATTATTGAGTTGAACTGGTTCTAATTGAGAATCATAGTCATATGCTAGAAATTACGTGTTAAGTTTCTGTTTTAAGGGTTTTTTAAACGTTTTTGGCACTTTCGCGCATAAAGTAGCTCAAACTTGGTTTGTTTTGTACGAAACATGGCACACAACACTATTTGTTATATATTATTGTGTTGAAATGGTTTGTTTTACACGAAATTTGGCACACAATAATATTTGGTATATACTGTTGTGTTGAAGTGGTTAGATTTTAAAATCACAGTCATATGCTAGTAATTACGTGTTAAGATGCGAATTTAAGGGTTTTTAAGCGTTTTTAGCACTTTCGCTCATAAAGTAGATCAAAATTGGTTTGTTTTGCACGAAACTTGGCACACAACAAAATTTGGCATATATTATTGTGTTGAAGTGGTTAAAATTGAAATTCATTGTCATATGCTAGAATATACGTGTTAAAGTTGCGATTTTAACGGTTTTTAAAAGTTTTTGGCACTGTCGCGCATAAAGTAGCTCAAACTTGGTTTGTTTTGCACGACACTTGCCACACAACACTATTTGGTATATATTATTGTGTTGAACTGGTTCAAATTGAGAATCATAGTCATATGCTAGAAATTACTTGCTAAGTTTCAATTTTATGGGTATTTAAGCTTTTTTGGCACTTTTGCGCATAAAGTAGCTCAAACTTTGTTTGTTTTGCACGATACATGGCACACAACACTATTTGGTATACATTATTATGTTGAAGTTGTTAGAATTGAAAATCATAGTTTTATGTTAGAAATTACGTGTTAAGTTGCTGTTTTAAGGGTTTTTAAACGTTTTTGGCACTTTCATGCATAAAGTAGCTCAAAATTGCTTTATTTTGTACGAAACATGGCACACCACACTATTTGGCATATATTATTGTATTGAAGTGATTAGAATTGAAAATCCTAGTTATATGCTAAAAATTAAGTGTTAAGTTGCGATTTTAAGGGTTTTTAAGCGTTATTGGAACTTTTGACTTGGTTTGTTTTACACGAAACTTGGCACACAATACTATTTGGTATTTATTGTTGTGTTGAAGTGGTTAGAATTTCAAATAACAGTCATATGCTAGTAATTACGTACTAAGTTGCGATATTAATGGTTTTTTAGCTTTTTTGTCACTTTCGTGCATAAAGTAGCTGAATCATGATTTTTTTTTTTGCACGAAACTTGGCATACAACATTATGTGGTATATATTATTGTGTTGAAGTGGTTATAAATGAAAATCATAGTCATATACTAGAAAATACGTGCTATGTTGCGATTTTATGGGTTTTTATGACTTTTTCTGCACGTTTGCGCATAAAGTAGCTCAAACTTGGTTTGTTTTGCACGAAACTTGGCACACAATACTATTTAGTATATTATTGTGTTGAAGTGGTTAGAATTGAAAATATTAGTCATATGCTAGAAATTACGTGTTAAGATGCGAATTTAAGGGTTTTTAAGCGTTTTTGGCACTTTCGCGCATTAAGTAGCTCAAACTTGGTTTCTTTTGCACGAAACTTGGTACACAACAAAATTTGTCATATATTATTGTGTTGAAGTGGTTAGAATTGAAATTCATTGTCGTATGCTAGAATATATGTGTTAAGTTGCTGTTTTAATGGTTTTTAAACGTTTTTGGCACTTTTGCGCATAAAGTAGCTCAAACTTGGTTTGTTTTGTACGAAACTTGGCACACAATACTATTTGGTATATATTTTTTGTTGAAGTGGTTAGAATTGAAAATCCTAGTTATATGTTAAAAATTACGTGTTAAGTTGCGATTTTAAGGGTTTTTAAGTGTTTTTGAAACTTTCGCTCGTAAAGTAGCTCAAACATGGTTTGTTTTACAAGAAATTTGGCACACAATAGTATTTGGTATATATTGTTGTGTTGAAGTGGTTAGATTTTAAAATCACAGTCATATGCTAGTAATTACGTGCTCAGTTTCGATATTAATGGTTTTTAAGCTTTTTTGTTACTTTCGTGCATAAAGTAGCTGAAACTTGGTTTTCTTGGCACGAATCTTGGCACACAACACTATATGGTATATATTATTGTGTTGAAGTGGTTATGAATGAAAATCATAGTCATATACTTGAAATTACATGCTAAGGTGCGATTTTATGGGTTTTTATGCTTTTTTGGTACTTTCTCACATAAAGTAAACTTGTTTTGTTTCGCCCGAAACTTGGCACACAATACTATTTGGTGTATTATTGTGTTGAAGTCGTTAGAATTGAAAATATTAGTCATATGCTAGAAATTATGTGTTATGTTGCGAATTTAAGGGTTTTTTTTGCGTTTTTTGCACTTTCGCGCATAAAGTAGCTCAAACTTAGTTTGTTTTGCACGAAACTTGGCTCACAATAAAATTTGGCATATATTATTGTGTTGAAGTGGTTAGAATTGAAATTCATTATCATATGCTAGAATATACGTGTTAAAGTTGCTATTTTAATGGTTTTTAAAAGTTTTTGGCACTTTCGCGCATAAAGTAGCTCTAACTTGGTTTGTTTTGCATGACACTTGGCACACAACACTATTTGCTATATATTATTGTGTTGAACTGGTTATAATTTAAAATCTTTGTCATATGCTAGAAATTACTTGCTAAGTTTCAATTTTATGGGTATTTAAGCTTTTTTGGCACTTTCGCGCATAAAGTAGCTCAAACTTGGTTTGTTTTGCACGAAACATGGCACACAACACTATTTGGTATATAATATTATGTTAAAGTGGTTAGAATTGAAAATCATACTCATATGCTAAAAATTACGTGTTAAGTTGTTGTTTCAAGGGTTTTTAAGAGTTTTTGGCACTTTTGCGCATAAAAGTAGCTCAAACTTGGTTTGTTTTGTACGAAACATGGCACACAACACTATTTGGTATATATTATTGTGTTAAAGTGGTTAGAATTGAAAATCCTAGTTATATGCTAAAAATTAGATGCTAAGTTGCGATATTAATGGTTTTGAAGCTTTTTTGTTACTTTCATGCATAAAGTAGCTGAAACTTGGTTTTTTTGCACGAACCTTGGCACACAACACTATGTGGTACATATTTTTGTGTTGAAGTGGTTATGAATGAAAATCATAGTCATATACTAGAAATTACGTGCTATGTTGTGATCTTATGGGTTTTTATGCCTTTTTGGCTATTTCGCGCATAAAGTAGCTTAAACTTGGTTTATTTTGCACGAAACTTGGCACACAATACTATTTCGTATAGTATTGTGTTGAAGTGGTTAGAATTGAAATTCATTGTCATATGCTAGAATATACGTGTTAAGTTGCGATTTTAACCGTTTTTTAAAAGTTTTTGGTACTTTCGCGCATAAAGTAGCTCAAACTTGGTATGTTTTGTACGACACTTGGCACACAGCACTATTTGGTATATATTATTGTGTTGAACTGGTTATAATTGAGAATCATGGTCATATGCTAGAAATTACTTGCTTAGTTTACATTTTATGGGTATTTAAGATTTTTTGGCACTTTCGCGCAAAAAGTAGCTCAAACTTGGTTTGTTTTGCACGAAACTTGGCACACAACACTATTTGGTATATATTATTGTGTTGAAGTGGTAAGCATTTAAAATCATAGTCATATGCTAGAAATTACGTGTTAAGTTGCTATTTTAAGTGTTTTTGGCACTTTCGCACATAAAGTAGCTCAAACTTGGTTTGTTTTGTATGAAACATAGCACACAACACTATTTGGCATATATTATTGTGTTGAAGTGGTTAAAATTTAAAATTCTTGTTATATGCTAAAAATTACGTGTTAAGTTGCGATTTTAAGGGTTTTTAAGCGTTTTTCGCATTTTCGCTCGTAAAGTAGCTCAAACTGGGTTTGTTTTACACGATACTTGGCACACAATACTATTTTTGTATATATTGTTCTGTTGAAGTGGTTAGAATTTAAAATCACAGTCATATGCTAGTAATAACGTGCTAAGTTGCGATTTTAATGGTTTTTAAGCTTTTTTGTCGCTTTCGTGCATAAAGTAGCTCAAACTTGATTTGTTTTGTACGAAACATGGCACACAACACTATTTGGTATACATTACTGTGTTGAAGTTGTTAGAATTGAAAATCCTGGTTATATGCTAGAAATTACGTGTTAAGTTGCGATTTTAAGGGTTTTTAAGAGTTTTTGGAACTTTCGCTCGTAAAGTAGCTCAAACTTGGTTTGTTTTATACGAAATTCGGCACACAATACTATTTGGTATATATTTTTGTGTTGAAGTTGTTAGATTTTAAAATCACAGTCATATGCTAGTAATTACGTGCTCAGTTGCGATATTAATGGTGTTGAAGCTTTTTTGTTACTTTCGTGCATAAAGTAGCTGAAACTTGTTTTTTTTTGCACGAAACTTGGCACATAACACTACGTGGTATATATTATTGTGTGGAAGTGGTTATGAATGAAAATCATAGTCATATACTAGAAATTACGTGCTAAATTACGTGCTAAATTGTAATGTAGCTCAAACTTGGTTTTTTTTGCACGAAACTTGGCACACAATACTATTTGGTATATTATTGTGTTGAAGTGGTTAGAATTGAAAATCATAGTCATATACTAGAAATTACGTGTTAAGTTGCGAATTTAAGGGTTTTTAAGCGTTTTTGGCACTTTCGCGCAAAAAGTAAAACTTGGTTTGTTTTGCACGAAACTTGGCACACAACAAAATTTTGGAATATATTATTGTGTTGAAGTGGTTATAATTGAAATTCATTGTCATATGCTAGAATATACGTATTAAGTTGCGATTTTAACGGTTTTGAAAAGTTTTTGGTACTTTCGCGCATAAAGTAGCGCAAACTTGGTATGTTATGCACGACACATGGCACACAACACTATTTGGTATATATTATTGTGTTGAACTGGTTATAATTGAAAATCATAGTCATATGCTAGAAATTACTTGCTAAGTTTCAATTTTATGGGTATTTAAGCTTTTTTGGCACTTTCGCGCATAAAGTAGCTCAAACTTTGTTTGTTTTGCACGAAACTTGGCACACAACACTATTTGGTATATATTATTGAGTTGAAATGGTAAGAATTTAAAATCATAGTCATATGCTAGAAATTACGGTGTTAAGTTGCTATTTTAAGGGTTTTTAAGCGTTTTTTGGCACTTTCGCGCATAAAGTAGCTCAAACTTGGTTTGTTTTGTATGGAACTTAGAACACAACACTATTTGGCATATATTATTGTGTTGAAGTGGTTAAAATTGAAAATTCTTGTTATATGCTAAAAATTACATGTTAAGTTGCGATTTTAAGCGTTTTTAAGCGTTTTTGGCATTTTCGCTCGTCAAGTAGCTCAAACGTGGTTTGTTTTACACGAAACTTGGCACACAATACTATTTGGTATATATATTTTTTGTTGAAGTGGCTAGAACTTAAAATCATTGTCATATGCTAGTAATTACGTGCTAAGTTGCGATTTTAATGGTTTTTAAGCTTTTTTATCACTTTCGTGCATAAAGTAGCTCAAACTTGGTTTGTTTTGTACGAAACATGGCACACAACACTATTTGGTATATATTATTGTGTTGAAGTGGTTAGAATTGAAAATCCTAGTTATATGCAAAAAATTACGTGTTAAGTTGCGATTTTAAGGGTTTTTAAGCGTTATTGGAACTTTCGCTCGTAAAGTAGCTCAAACTTGGTTTGTTTTACCCGAAACTTGGCACACAATACTATTTGGTATATATTGTTGTGATGAAGTGGTTCTATTTTAAAATGGAGTGTTATGCGAGTAATTACGTGCTAAGTTGCGATATTAATGGTTTTTAAGCTTTTTTGTCACTTTCGTGCATAAAGTAGCTGAAACTTGATTTTTTTTTGCACGAAACTTGGCACACAACACTATGTGGTATATATTATTGTGTTGAAGTGGTTATAAATTGAAATCATAGTCATTTACTAGAAAATACGTGCTAAGTTGCGATTTTATGGGTTTTTATGCTTTTTTGGCACTTTTGCGCATAAAGTAGCAAAAACTTGGTTTGTTTCGCACAAAACTGGGCACACAATACTTTTTGGTATATTATTGTGTTAAAGTGGTTAGAATTGAAATTCATTATCATATGCTAGAATATACGTGTTAAAGTTGCGATTTTAACGGTTTTTAAGAGTTTTTGGCACTTTCGCGCATAAAGTAGGTCAAACTTGGTTTGTTTTGCACGACACTTGGTACACAAAACTATTTGGTATATATTATTGTGTTGAACTGGTTCTATTTGAGAATCATAGTCGTATGCTAGAAATTACTTGCTAAGTTTCAATTTTATGGGTATTTAAGCTTTTTTGGCACTTTTGCGCATAAAGTAGCTCAAACTTGGTTTGTTTTGCACGAATCATGGCACATAACACTATTTGGTATATATTATTATGTTGAAGTGGTTAGAATTGAATATCATAGTCATATGCAAGAAATTACGCTTTAAGTTGCTGTTTTAAGGGTTTTTAAACGTTTTTGGCACTTTCGCGCATAAAGTAGCTCAAACTTGCTTTGTTTTGTACGAAACATGGCACACAACACTATTTGGCATATATTATTGTGTTGAAGTGGTTAGATTTGAAAATCCTAGTTATATGCTAAAAATTAAGTGTTAAGTTGCGATTTTAAGGGTTTTTAAGCGTTATTGGAACTTTCGCTCGTAAAGTAGCTCAAACTCGGTTTGTTTTACCCGAAACATGGCACACAATACTATTTGGTGTATATTGTTGTGATGAAGTGGTTCTATTTTAAAATAAGAGTCATATGCGAGTAATTACGTGCTATGTTGCGATATTAATGGTTTTTAAGCTTTTTTGTCACTTTCGTGCATAAAGTAGCTGAAACTTGATTTTTTTTTTCACGAAACTTGGCACACAACACTATGTGGTATATATTATTGTGTTGAAGTGGTTATAAATTGAAATCATAGTCATATACTAGAAAATACGTGCTAAGTTGCGATTTTATGGGTTTTTATGCTTTTTTGGCACTTTTGCGCATAAAGTAGCTAAAAGTTGGTTTGTTTCGCACAAAACTTGGCACATAATACTATTTTAGTATATTATTGTGTTGAAGTGGTTAGAATTGAAAATATTAGTCATATGCTAGAAATTACGTGATAAGTTGCGAATTTAAGGGTTTTTAAGCGTTTTTGGCACTTTCACGCATAAAGTAGCTCAAACTTGGTTTGTTTTGCACGAAACTTGGCTCACAACAAAATTTGGCATATATTATTGTGTTAAAGTGGTTAGAATTGAAATTCATTATCATATGCTAGAATATACGTGTTAAAGTTGAGATTTTAACGGTTTTAAAAGTTTTTGGCACTTTCGCGCATAAAGTAGGGCAAACTTGGTTTGTTTTTGCACAACACTTGGCACACAAAAGTATTTGGTATATATTATTGTGTTGAACTGGTTCTAATTTAGAATCATAGTCGTATGCTAGAAATTACTTGCTAAGTTTCAATTTTATGGGTATTTAAGCTTTTTTGGCACTTTTGCGCATAAGTAGCTCAAACTTGGGTTGTTTTGCACGAATCATGGCACACAACACTATTTGGTATATATTATTATGTTGAAGTGGTTAGAATTGAAAATCATAGTCATATGCAAGAAATTACGCTTTAAGTTGCTGTTTTAAGGGTTTTTAAAACGTTTTTGGCACTTTCGCGCATAAAGTAGCTCAAAAGTTGTTTTACACGAAACTTGGCACACAATACTATTTTTGTATATATTGTTCTGTTGAAGTGGTTAGAATTTAAAATCACTGTCATATGCTAGTAATAACGTGCTAAGTTGCGATTTTAATGATTTTTAAGCTTTTTTTGTCGCTTTCGAGCATAAAGTAGCTCAAACTTGATTTGTTTTTGTACGAAACATGGCACACAACACTATTTGGTATATATTTTTGTGTTGAAGTGGTTATGAATGAAAATCATACTCATATACTAGAAATTACGTGCTAAATTGTGATGTTATGGGTTTTTTATGCTTTTTTGGCTATTTCGCGTATAATGAAGCTCAAACTTGGTTTTTTTGCACGAAACTTGGCACACAATACTATTTGGTATATTATTGTGTTGAAGTGGTTAGAATTGAAAATCATAGTCATATACTAGAAATTACGTGTTAAGTTGCGAATTTAAGGGTTTTTTAAGCGTTTTTGGCACTTTCGCGCAAAAAGTAAAACTTGGTTTGTTTTGCACGAAACTTGGCACACAACAAAATTTTGGAATATATTATTGTGTTGAAGTGGTTATAATTGAAATTCATTGTCATATGCTAGAATATACGTATTAAGTTGCGATTTTAAACGGTTTTTAAAAGTTTTTGGTACTTTCGCGCATAAAGTAGCGCAAACTTGGTATGTTTTGCACGCATGGCACACAACACTATTTGGTATATATTATTGTGTTGAACTGGTTATAATTGAAAATCATAGTCATATGCTAGAAATTACTTGCTAAGTTTCAATTTTATGGGTATTTAAGCTTTTTTGGCACTTTCGCGCATAAAGTAGCTCAAACTTGGTTTGTTTTGCACGAAACTTGGCACACAACACTATTTGGTATATATATTGAGTTGAAATGGTAAGAATTTAAAATCATAGTCATATGCTAGAAATTACGTGTTAAGTTGCTATTTTAAGGGTTTTTAAGCGTTTTTGGCACTTTCGCGCATAAAGTAGCTCAAACTGTGGTTTGTTTTGTATGAAACTTAGAACACAACACTATTTGGCATATATTATTGTGTTGAAGTGGTTAAAATTGAAAATTCATGTTATATGCTAAAAAATACATGTTAAGTTGCGATTTTAAGCGTTTTTAAGCGTTTTTTGGCATTTTCGCTCGTCAAGTAGCTCAAACGTGGTTTGTTTTACACGAAACTTGGCACACAATACTATTTGGTATATATATTTTTTGTTGAAGTGGCTAGAACTTAAAATCACAGTCATATGCTAGTAATTACGTGCTAAGTTGCGATTTTAATGGTTTTTAAGCTTTTTTATCACTTTCGTGCATAAAGTAGCTCAAACTTGGTTTGTTTTGTACGAAACATGGCACACAACACTATTTGGTATATATTATTGTGTTGAAGTGGTTAGAATTGAAAATCCTAGTTATATGCTAAAAATTACGTGTTAAGTTGCGATTTTAAGGGTTTTTAAGCGTTATTGGAACTTTCGCTCGTAAAGTAGCTCAAACTTGGTTTGTTTTACCCGAAACTTGGCACACAATACTATTTGGTATATATTGTTGTGATGAAGTGGTTCTATTTTAAAATGGAGTGTTATGCGAGTAATTACGTGCTAAGTTGCGATATTAATGGTTTTTAAGCTTTTGTGTCACTTTTGTGCATAAAGTAGCTGAAACTTGTTTTTTTTTGCACGAAACTTGGCACACAACAATATGTGGTATATATTATTGTGTTGAAGTGGTTATAAATTGAAATCATAGTCATTTACTAGAAAATATGTGCTAAGTTGCGATTTTATGGGTTTTTATGCTTTTTTGGCACTTTTGCGCATGAAGTAGCTAAAACTTGGTTTGTTTCGCACAAAACTGGGCACACAATACTATTTGGTATATTATTGTGTTAAAGTGGTTAGAATTGAAATTCATTATCATATGCTAGAATATACGTGTTAAAGTTGCGATTTTAACGGTTTTTAAAAGTTTTTGGCAATTTCGCGCATAAAGTAGGTCAAACTTGGTTTGTTTTGCACGAAACTTGGCTCACAACAAAATTTGGCATATATTATTGTGTTGAAGTGGTTAGAATTGAAATTCATTATCATATGCTAGAATATACGTGTTAAAGTTGCGATTTTAACGGTTTTTAAAAGTTTTTGGCACTTTCGCGCATAAAGTAGGTCAAACTTGGTTTGTTTTGCACGACACTTGGTACACAAAACTATTTGGTATATATTATTGTGTTGAACTGGTTCTAATTGAGAATCATAGTCGTATGCTAGAAATTACTTGCTAAGTTTCAATTTTATGGGTATTTAAGCTTTTTTGGCACTTTTGCGCATAAAGTAGCTCAAACTTGGTTTGTTTTGCACGAATCATGGCACATAACACTATTTGGTATATATTATTATGTTGAAGTGGTTAGAATTGAATATCATAGTCATATGCAAGAAATTACGCTTTAAGTTGTTGTTTTAAGGGTTTTTAAACGTTTTTGGCACTTTCGCGCATAAAGTAGCTCAAACTTGCTTTGTTTTGTACGAAACATGGCACACAACACTATTTGGCATATATTATTGTGTTGAAGTGGTTAGATTTGAAAATCCTAGTTATATGCTAAAAATTAAGTGTTAAGTTGCGATTTTAAGGGTTTTTAAGCGTTATTGGAACTTTCGCTCGTAAAGTAGCTCAAACTCGGTTTGTTTTACCCGAAACATGGCACACAATACTATTTGGTGTATATTGTTGTGATGAAGTGGTTCTATTTTAAAATAAGAGTCATATGCGAGTAATTACGTGCTAAGTTGCGATATTAATGGTTTTTAAGCTTTTTTGTCACTTTCGTGCATAAAGTAGCTGAAACTTGATTTTTTTTTGCACGAAACTTGGCACACAACACTATGTGGTATATATTATTGTGTTGAAGTGGTTATAAATTGAAATCATAGTCATATACAAGAAAATACGTGCTAAGTTGCGATTTTATGGGTTTTTATGCTTTTTTTGGCACTTTTGTGCATAAAGTGGCTAAAACTTGGTTTGTTTCGCACAAAACTTGGCACATAATACTATTTGGTATATTATTGTGTTGAAGTGGTTAGAATTGAAAATATTAGTCATATGCTAGAAATTACGTGATAAGTTGCGAATTTACGGGTTTTTAAGCGTTTTTGACACTTTCGCGCATAAAGTAGCTCAAACTTGGTTTGTTTTGCACGAAACTTGGCTCACAACAAAATTTGGCATTATTATTATTTTGTTAAAGTGGTTAGAATTTAGATTCATTATCATATGCTAGAATATACGTGTTAAAGTTGCGATTTTAACGGTTTTTAAAAGTTTTTGGCAATTTCGCGCATAAAGTAGGTCAAACTTGGTTTGTTTTGCACGACACTTGGCACACAAAACTATTTGGTATATATTATTGTGTTGAACTGGTTCTAATTGAGAATCATAGTCGTATGCTAGGAATTACTTGCTAAGTTTCAATTTTTTATGGGTATTTAAGCTTTTTTGGCACTTTTGCGCATAAAGTAGCTCAAACTTGGTTTGTTTTGCACGAATCATGGCACACAACACTATTTGGTATATATTATTATGTTGAAGTGGTTAGAATTGAAAATCATAGTCATATGCAAGAAATTACGCTTTAAGTTGCTGTTTTAAGGGTTTTTAAACGTTTTTGGCCCTTTCGCGCATAAAGTAGCTCAAACTTGCTTTGTTTTGTACGAAACATGGCACACAACACTATTTGGCATATATTATTGTGTTGAAGTGGTTAGATTTGAAAATCCTAGTTATATGCTAAAAATTAAGTGTTAAGTTGCGATTTTAAGGGTTTTTAAGCGTTATTGGAACTTTCGCTCGTAAAGTAGCTCAAACTCGGTTTGTTTTACCCGAAACATGGCACACAATACTATTTGGTGTATATTGTTGTGATGAAGTGGTTCTATTTTAAAATAAGAGTCATATGCGAGTAATTACGTGCTAAGTTGCGATATTAATGGTTTTTAAGCTTTTTTGTCACTTTCGTGCATAAAGTAGCTGAAACTTGATTTTTTTTTGCACGAAACTTGGCACACCACAGTATGTGGTATATATTATTGTGTTGAAGTGGTTATAAATTCAAATCATAGTCATATACTAGAAATTAAGTGTTAAGTTGCGAATTTAAGGGTTTTTAAGCGTTTTTGGCACTTTCGCGCATAAAGTAAAACTTGGTTTGTTTTGCACGAAACTTGGCACACAACAAAATTTTGGAATATATTATTGTGTTGAAGTGGTTATAAATGAAATTCATTGTCATATGCTAGAATATACGTGTTAAGTTGCGATTTTAACGGTTTTTAAAAGTTTTTGGTACTTTCGCGCATAAAGTAGCTCAAACTTGGTATGTTTTGCACGACACATGGCACACAACACTATTTGGTATATATTATTGTGTTGAACTGGTTATAATTGAAAATCATAGTCATATGCTAGAAATTACTTGCTAAGTTTCAATTTTATGGGTATTTAAGCTTTTTTGGCACTTTCGCGCATAAAGTAGCCCAAACTTGGTTTGTTTTGCACGAAACTTGGCACACAACACTATTTGGTATATTATTGTGTTGAAGTGGTTAGAATTGAAAATCATAGTCATATGCTTTAAATTACGTGTTAAGTTGCAAATTTAAGGGTTTTTAAGCGTGTTTGGCACTTTCGCTCGAAAAGTAGCCCAATCTTTGTTTGTTTTGCACGAAACTTGGCACACTACACTATTTGGTATAAATTATTGTGTTGAAATGGTTATAATTTAAAATCATAGTCATATGCTAGAAATTCCGTGCTACGTTTTGATTTCATGGTTTCTTAAGCTTTTTTGGAACTTTCGCTCGAAGAGTTTTTCGAACTTTCGCTCGTAAAGAAGCTCAAACTTGGTTTGTTTTACACGAAACTTGGCACACAACACTATTTGGTATATATTATTGTGTTGAAGTGGTTAGAATTTAAAATCACAGTCATATGCTTGAAATTACGTGCTATGTTTTCATTTTATGGGTTTTTAAGATTTTTTGGCACTTTCGCTCGTAAAGAAGCTGAAACTTGGTTTGTTTTGCACGAAATTTGACACACAACACTATTTGGAATATATTATTGAGTTGAAATGGTTATAATTTAAAATCATAGTCATATGCTAGAAATTAAGTGTTAAGTTGCGATTTTAAGGGTTTTTAAGCTTTTTTGTCACTTTCGCGTGTAAAGTAGATCAAAGTTGGTTTTCTTTTTGTGCGAAACTTGGCACACAACACTATGTGGTATATATGATTTTGTTGAAGGGGTTATAAATGAAAATCATAGTCATATGCTAGAAATTACGTGTTAAGTTGCGATTTTATGGGTTTTTATGCTTTTTTGGCACTTTCGCGCACGAAAGTAACTCAAACTTGGTTTGTTTTGCGCGAAACTTGGCACACAATACTATTTGGTATATTATTGTGTTGAAGTGGTTAGAATTGAAAATCATAGTCATATGCTAGAAATTACGCGTTAAGTTGCGAATTTAAGTGTTTTTAAGCGTTTTTGGCACTTTCGCGCATAAAGTAGCTCAAACTTGGTTTGTTTTGCAAGAAACATGGCATACAAAAAAATTTGGCATATATTATTGTGTTGAAGTGGTTAGAATTGAAATTCATAGTCATATGCTAGAATATACGTGTTAATTTGCGATTTTAACGGTTTCTAAAGTTTTTGGCACTTTCGTGTATAAAGTAGCTCAAACTTTGTTTGTTTTGCACGAAACATGGCACACAACAAAATTTGGGATATATTATTGTGTTGAAGTGGTTAGAATTGCAATTCATAGTCATATGCTAGAATATACGTATTAAGTTGCGATTTTAACGGTTTTTAAAAGTTTTTGGCATTTTCGCGCATAAAGTAGCTCAAACTTTGTTTGTTTTGCACGACGCTTGGCACACAGCACTATTTTGTATATATTATTTTGTTGAACTGGTTATCATTGAGAATCATAGTCATATGCTAGAAATTACTTGCTAAGTTTCAATTTTATGGGTATTTAAGCGTTTTTGGCGCTTTCGCGCATAAAGTAGCTTAAACTTTGTTTGTTTTGCACGAAACTTGGCACACAACACTATTTGGTATATATTATTGTGTTGAAGTGGTAAGAATTTAAATTCATAGTCATATGCTAGAAATTACGTGTTAACTTGCGATTTTAAAAGGTTTTTAAGCGTTTTTGGCACTTTCGTGCGTAAAGTAGCCCAATCTTTGTTTGTTTTGCACGACACTTGGCACACTACACTATTTGGTATAAATTATTGTGTTGAAATGGTTATAATTTAAAATCATAGTCATATGCTAGAAATTCCGTGCTATGTTTCGATTTCATGGTTTCTTAAGCTTTTTTGGCACTTTCGCGCATAAAGTAGCTTAAACTTGGTTTGTTTTTCAAGAAACTTGGCACACAACACTATTTACATTATATTATTGTGTTAAAGTGGTGAGACTTGAAATTCATAGTCATATGCTAGAAATTAAGTGCTAAATTGGGATTTTATAGGTTTTTAAGATGTTCTGGCACTTTCGCTCGTATAGAAGCTCAAACATGGTTTGTTTTACACGAAACTTGGCACACAACACTATTTGGTATATATTATTGTGTTGAAGTGGTTAGAATTTAAAATCACAGTCATATGCTTGAAAGTACGTGTTAAGTTTTCATTTTATGGGTTTTTAAGATTTTTTGGCACTTTCGCTCGTAAAGAAGCTCAAACTTAGTTTGTTTTGCACGAAACTTGACACACAACACTATTTGGAATATATTATTGACTTGAAATGGTTATAATTTAAAATCATAGTCATATGCTAGAAATTAAGTGTTAAGTTGCGATTTTAAGGGTTTTTAAGCTTTTTTATCACTTTCGCGCGTAAAGTAGCTCAAAGTTGGTTTTTTTTTTCAGGAAACTTGGCACACAACACTATGTGGTATATATATTATTGTGTTGAAGTGGTTATAAAGGAAAATCATAGTCATATACTAGAAATTACGTGATAAGATCCGATTTTATGGATTTTTATGCTTTTTTGGCACTTTCGCGCATAAAGTAGCTCAAACTTGGTTTGTTTTGCACGAAACTTGGCACACAACACTATTTGGTATATTATTGTGTTGAAGTGGTTAGAATTGAAAATCATAGTCATATGCTATAAATTACGTGTTAAGTTGCAAATTTAAGGGTTTTTAAGCGTGTTTGGCACTTTCGCTCGAAAAGTAGCCCAATCTTTGTTTGTTTTGCACGAAACTTGGCACACTACACTATTTGGTATAAATTATTGTGTTGAAATGGTTTTAATTTAAAATCATAGTCATATGCTAGAAATTCCGTGCTACGTTTTGATTTCATGGTTTCTTAAGCTTTTTTGGAACTTTCGCTCGAAGAGTTTTTCGAACTTTCGCTCGTAAAGAAGCTCAAACTTGGTTTGTTTTACACGAAACTTGGCACACAACACTATTTGGTATATATTATTGTGTTGAAGTGGTTAGAATTTAAAATCACAGTCATATGCTTGAAATTACGTGCTATGTTTTCATTTTATGGGTTTTTAAGATTTTTTGGCACTTTCGCTCGTAAAGAAGCTGAAACTTGGTTTGTTTTGCACGACACTTGACACACAACACTATTTGGAATATATTATTGAGTTGAAATGGTTATAATTTAAAATCATAGTCATATGCTAGAAATTAAGTGTTAAGTTGCGATTTTAAGGGTTTTTAAGCTTTTTTGTCACTTTCGCGTGTAAAGTGGATCAAAGTTGGTTTTCTTTTTGTACGAAACTTGGCACACAACACTATGTGGTATATATGATTTTGTTGAAGGGTTTATAAATGAAAATCATAGTCATATGCTAGAAATTACGTGTTAAGTTGCGATTTTATGGGTTTTTATGCTTTTTTGGCACTTTCGCGCACGAAAGTAACTCAAACTTGGTTTGTTTTGCGCGAAACTTGGCACACAATACTATTTGGTATATTATTGTGTTGAAGTGGTTAGAATTGAAAATCATAGTCATATGCTAGAAATTACGTGTTAAGTTGCGAATTTAAGGGTTTTTAAGCGTTTTTGGCACTTTCGCGCATGAAGTAGCTTAAACTTTGTTTGTTTTGCAAGAAACATGGCAGACAAAAAAATTTCGCATATATTATTGTGTTGAAGTTGTTAGAATTGAAATTCATAGTCATATGCTAGAATATACGTGTTAATTTGCGATTTTAACGGTTTTTAAAGTTTTTGGCACTTTCGTCCATAAAGTAGCTCAAACTTTGCTTGTTTTGCACGAAACATGGCACACAACAAAATTTGGGATATATTATTGTGTTGAAGTGGTTAGAATTGCAATTCATAGTCATATGCTAGAATATACTTGTTAAGTTGCGATTTTAACGGTTTTTAAAAGTTTTTGGCATTTTCGCGCATAAAGTATGACTTTGTTTGTTTTGCACGACGCTTGGCACACAGCACTATTTGGTATATATTATTTTGTTGAACTGGTTATCATTGAGAATCATAGTCATATGCTAGAAATTACTTGCTAAGTTTCAATTTTATGGGTATTTAAGCGTTTTTGGCGCTTTCGCGCATAAAGTAGCTTAAACTTGATTTGTTTTGCACGAAACTTGGCACACAACACTATTTGGTATATATTATTGTGTTGAAGTGGTAAGAATTTAAATTCATAGTCATATGCTAGAAATTACGTGTTAACTTGCGATTTTAAAAGGTTTTTAAGCGTTTTTGGCACTTTCGTGCGTAAAGTAGCCCAATCTTTGTTTGTTTTGCACGACACTTGGCACACTACACTATTTGGTATAAATTATTGTGTTGAAATGGTTATAATTTAAAATCATAGTCATATGCTAGAAATTCCGTGCTATATTTCGATTTCATGGTTTCTTAAGCTTTTTTGGCACTTTCGCGAATAAAGTAGCTTAAACTTGGTTTGTTTTTCAAGAAACTTGGCACACAACACTATTTACATTATATTATTGTGTTAAAGTGGTGAGACTTGAAATTCATAGTCATATGCTAGAAATTAAGTGCTAAATTGCGATTTTATAGGTTTTTAAGAGTCATATGCTTGAAAGTACGTGTTAAGTTTTCATTTTATGGGTTTTTAAAATTTTTTGGCACTTTCGCTCGTAAAGAAGCTCAAACTTAGTTTGTGTTGCACGAAACTTGACACACAACACTATTTGGAATATATTATTGACTTGAAATGGTTATAATTTAAAATCATAGTCATATGCTAGAAATTAAGTGTTAAGTTGCGATTTTAAGGGTTTTTAATCTTTTTTTATCACTTTCGCGCGTAAAGTAGCTCAAAGTTGGTTTTTTTTTTCAGGAAACTTGGCACACAACACTATGTGGTATATATTATTGTGTTGAAGTGGTTATAAAGGAAAATCATAGTCATATACTAGAAATTACGTGACAAGATCCGATTTTATGGATTTTTATGCTTTTTTGGCACTTTCGCGCATAAAGTAGCTCAAACTTGGTTTGTTTTGCACGAAACTTGGCACACAACACTATTTGGTATATTATTGTGTTGAAGTGGTTAGAATTGAAAATCATAGTCATATGCTATAAATTACGTGTTAAGTTGCGAATTTAAGGGTTTTTAAGCGTGTTTGGCACTTTCGCTCGAAAAGTAGCCCAATCTTTGTTTGTTTTGCACGAAACTTGGCACACTACACTATTTGGTATAAATTATTGTGTTGAAATGGTTATAATTTAAAATCATAGTCATATGCTAGAAATTCCGTGCTACGTTTTGATTTCATGGTTTCTTAAGCTTTTTTGGAACTTTCGCTCGAAGAGTTTTTCGAACTTTCGCTCGTAAAGAAGCTCAAACTTGGTTTGTTTTACACGAAACTTGGCACACAACACTATTTGGTATATATTATTGTGTTGAAGTGGTTAGAATTTAAAATCACAGTCATATGCTTGAAATTACGTGCTATGTTTTCATTTTATGGGTTTTTAAGATTTTTTGGCACTTTCGCTCGTAAAGAAGCTGAAACTTGGGTTTGTTTTGCACGAAACTTGACACACAACACTATTTGGAATATATTATTGAGTTGAAATGGTTATAATTTAAAATCATAGTCATATGCTAGAAATTAAGTGTTAAGTTGCGATTTTAAGTGTTTTTAAGCTTTTTTGTCACTTTCGCGTGTAAAGTAGATCAAAGTTGGTTTTCTTTTTGTACGAAACTTGGCACACAACACTATGTGGTATATATGATTTTGTTGAAGGGTTTATAAATGAAAATCATAGTCATATGCTAGAAATTACGTGTTAAGTTGCGATTTTATGGGTTTTTATGCTTTTTTGGCACTTTCGCGCACGAAAGTAACTCAAACTTGGTTTGTTTTGCGCGAAACATGGCACACAATACTATTTGGTATATTATTGTGTTGAAGTGGTTAGAATTGAAAATCATAGTCATATGCTAGAAATTACGTGTTAAGTTGCGAATTTAAGGGTTTTTAAGCGTTTTTGGCACTTTCGCGCATAAAGTAGCTTAAACTTTGTTTGTTTTGCAAGAAACATGGCAGACAAAAAAATTTGGCATATATTATTGTGTTGAAGTTGTTAGAATTGAAATTCATAGTCATATGCTAGAATATAAGTGTTAATTTGCGATTTTAACGGTTTTTAAAGTTTTTGGCACTTTCGTCCATAAAGTAGCTCAAACTTTGCTTGTTTTGCACGAAACATGGCACACAACAAAATTTGGGATATATTATTGTGTTGAAGTGGTTAGAATTGCAATTCATAGTCATATGCTAGAATATACTTGTTAAGTTGCGATTTTAACGGTTTTTAAAAGTTTTTGGCATTTTCGCGCATAAAGTAGCTCAAACTTTGTTTGTTTTGCACGACGCTTGGCACACAGCACTATTTGGTATATATTATTGTGTTGAAGTGGTAAGAATTTAAAATCATAGTCATATTCTAGAAATTACGTGTTAAGTTGCGATTTTAAGAAGTTTTTAAGCGTTTTTAGCATTTTCGCGCGTAAAGTAGCCGAATCTTTGTTTGTTTTTCACGACACTTGGCAGACTACACTATTTGGTATAAATTATTGTGTTGAAATGGTTATAATTTAAAATCATTGTCATATGCTAGAAATTCCGTGCTATGTTTCGATTTCATGGTTTCCTATGCTTTTTTTGCACTTTCGCGCATAAAGTAGCTTAAACTTGGTTTGTTTTTCACGAAACTTGGCACACAACACTATTTACATTATATTATTGTGTTGAAGTGGTGAGAATTTAAATTAATAGTCATATGCTAGAAATTAAGTGCTAAATTGCGATTTTATAGGTTTTTAAGATTTTTTGGCACTTTCGCGCATAAAGTAGCTCAAACTTGGTTTGTTTTGAGCGAAACATGGCACACACAAAAATTTGGCATATATTATTGTGTTGAAGTGGTTAGAATTGAAATTCATAGTCATATGCTAGAATATACGTGTTAAGTTGCGATTTTAACGGTTTTTAAAAGTTTTTGGCACTTTCGCGCATAAAAGAGCTCAAACTTTGTTTGTTTTGCACGACACTTAGCACACAACACAATTTGGGATATATTATTGTGTTGAACTGGTTATAATTGAGAATCATAGTCATATGCTAGAAATTACTAGCCAAGTTTAATTTTTTTGGGTATTTAAGCTTTTTTGGCACTTTCGCGCATAAAGTAGCTCAAACTTGGTTTGTTTTGCACGAAACTTGGCACACAACACTATTTGGTATATATTATTGTGTTGAAGTGGTAAGAATTTAAAATTATAGTCATATTCTAGAGATTACATGTAAAGTTGCGATTTTAAGAGGTTTTTATGTGTTTTTGGCACTTTCGTTCGTAAAGTAGCCTAATATTTGTTTGTTTTGCACGACACTTGGCACACTACACTATTTCGTATAAATTATTGTGTTGAAATGATTATAATTTAAAATCATAGCCATATGCTACAAACTCTTTGCTATGTTTTGATTTCATGGTTTCTTAAGCTTTTTTGGCACTTTCGCGGACAAAGTAGCTTAAACTTGGTTTGTTTTTCACGAAACTTGACACACAATACTAATCACATTATATTATTGTGTTAAAGTTGTGAGAATTAAAATACGTAGTCATATGCTAAAAATTAAGTGCTAAATTGCGATTTTATGGGTTTTCAGATTTTTTGGCACTTTAGCTCGTAAAGAAGCTCAAACATGGTTTGTTTTACACGAAACTTGGGACACAACACTATTTGGTATATATTATTGTGTTGAAGTTGTTAGAAATTAAAAGCACAGTCATATGCTTGAAATTACGTGCTAAGTTTTGATTTTATGGGTTTTTAAGATTTTTTAGCACTTTGCCTCGTAAAGAAGCTCAATCTTGGTTTGTTTCGCACGAAACTTGACACACAACACTATTTGTAATATATTATTGAATTGAAATGGTTATAATTTAAAATCATAGTCATGTGCTAGAAATTAAGAGTTAAGTTGCGATTTTAAGGGTTTTTAAGCTTTTTTGTCACTTTCGCGCGTAAAGTAGCTCAATGTTGGTTTTTTTTTTTACAGGAAACTTGGCACACAACACTATGTGGTATATATTATTGTGTTGAAGTGGTTATAAATGAAAATCATAGTCATACACTAGAAATTACGTGCTAAGTTGCGATTTTATGGGTTTTTATGCTTTTTTGGCACTTTCGCGCATAAAGTAGCTCAAACTTGGTTTGTTTTGCACGAAACTTGGCACAAAATACTATTTGGTATATTATTGTGTTGAAGGGTTAGAATTGAAAATCATAGTCATATGCTACAAATTACGTGTTAAGTTGCGAATTTAAGGGTTTTTAAACGTTTTTGGCACTTTGGCGCATAAAGTAGCTCAAACTTGGTTTGTTTTGCACGAAACATGGCACACAATAAAATTTCGGATATATTATTGTGTTGAAGTGGTTAGAATTAAAATTCATAGTCATATGCTAGAATATACGTATTAAGTTGTGATTTTAACGGTTTTTAAAAGTTTTTGGCACTTTAGCGCATAAAGTAGCTCAAACTTTGTTTGTTTTGCACGACACTTGGCACACAACACGATTTGGTATTTATTATTTTGTTGAACTGGTTATAATTGAGAATCATAGTCATATGCTAGAAATTACTAGCTAAGTTTCAATTTTATGGGTATTTAAGCTTTTTTGGCACTTTCGCGCATAAAGTAGCTCAAACTTGGTTTGTTTTGCACGAAACTTGGCACACAACACTATTTGGTATATATTATTGTGTTGAAGTGGTAAGAATTTAAAATCATAGTCATATTCTAGAGATTACATGTTAAGTTGCGATTTTCAGAGGTTTTTAAGCGTTTTTGGCACTTTCGCTCGTAAAGTAGCCCAATCTTTGTTTGTTTTGCACGACACTTGGCACACTACACTATTTGGTATAAATTATTGAGTTGAAATGGTTATAATTTAAAATCAAAGTCATATGCTAGAAATTTCGTGCTATGTTTTGATTTCATGGTTTCTTAAGCTTTTTTGGCACTTTTGCGGAAAAAGTAGCTTAAACTTGGTTTGTTTTTCACGAAACTTGGCACACAATACTAATCACATTATATTATTGTGTTAAAGTGGTGAGAATTAAAATACATAGTCATATGCTAGAAATTAAGTGCTAAATTGCGATTTTATGGGTTTTTAAGATTTTTTGGCACTTTCGCTCGTAAAGAAGCTCAAACATCGTTTGTTTTACACGAACTTGGCACACAACACTATTTGGTAAATATTATTGTGTTGAAGTGGTTAGAATTTAAAATCACAATCATATGCTTGAAATTACGTGTTAAGTTATCATTTTATGGGTTTTTAAGATTTTTTGGCACTTTCACTCGTAAAGAAGCTCAAACTTCGTTTGTTTTGCATGGAACATGACACACAACACTATTTGGAATATATTATTGAGTTGAAATGGTTATAATTTATAATCATAGTCATATGCTAGAAATTAAGTGCTAAGTTGCGATTTAAAGGGTTTTAAGCATTTTTGTCACTTTCGCGCGAAAAGTAGCTCAAAGTTGGTTTTTTTTTGCACGAAACTTGGCATACAACACTATGTGGTATATATTATTGTGTTGAAGTGGATATAAATGAAAATCATAGTCATATACTAGAAATTACGTGCTAAGTTGCGATTTTATGGGTTTTTATGCTTTTTTGGCACTTTCGCGCATAAAGTAGCTTAAACTTGGTTTGTTTTGCACGAAACATGGCACACAATACTATTTGGTATATTATTGTGTTGAATTGGTTAGAATTGAAAATCATAGTCATATGCTAGCAATTACGTGTTAAGTTGCGAATTTAAGGGTTTTTAAGCGTTTTTGGCACTTTCGCGCATAAAGTAGCTCAAACTTGGTTTGTTTTGCAAGAAACATGGCAGACAAAAAAATTTGGCATATATTATTGTGTTGAAGTGGTTAGAATTGAAATTCATAGTCATATGCTAGAATATACGTGTGAATTTGCGATTTTAACGGTTTTTAAAGTTTTTGGCACTTTCGTGCATAAAGTAGCTCAAACTTTGTTTGTTTTGCACGACATTTGGCACACAACACTATTTGGTATATATTATTGTGTTGAACTGGTTATAATTGAGAATCGTAGTCATATGCTAGAAATTACTTGCTAAGTTTCAATTTTATGGATATTTAAGCTTTTTTGGCACTTTCACGCATAAAGTTGCTCAAACTTGGTTTGTTTTGCACGAAACTTGGCACACAACAGTATTTGGTACATATTATTGTGTTGAAGTGGTAAGAATTTAAAATCATAGTCATATTCTAGAAATTACGTGTTAAGTTGCGATTTTAAGAGGTTTTTAAGCGTTTTTGGCACTTTCGCGCGTAAAGTAGCCGAATCTTTGTTTGTTTTTCACGACACTTGGCAGACTACACTATTTGGTATAAATTATTGTTTTGAAATGGTTTTAATTTAAAATCATTGTCATATGCTAGAAATTCCGTGCTATGTTTCGATTTCATGGTTTCCTATGCTTTTTTTGCACTTTCGCGCATAAAGTAGCTTAAACATGGTTTGTTTTTCACGAAACTTGGCACACAACACTATTTACATTATATTATTGTGTTGAAGTGGTGAGAATTGAAATTAATAGTCATATGCTAGAAATTAAGTGCTAAATTGCGATTTTATAGGTTTTTAAGATTTTTTGGCACTTTCGCGCATAAAGTAGCTCAAACTTGGTTTGTTTTTAGCGAAACATGGCACAAACAAAAATTTGGCATATATTATTGTGTTAAAGTGGTTAGAATTGAAATTCATAGTCATATGCTAGAATATACGTGTTAAGTTGCGATTTTAACGGTTTTTAAAAGTTTTTGGCACTTTCGCGCATAAAAGAGCTCAAACTTTGTTTGTTTTGCACGACACTTAGCACACAACACGATTTGGTATATATTATTGTGTTGAACTGGTTATAATTGAGAATCATAGTCATATGCTAGAAATTACTAGCCAAGTTTAAATTTTATGGGTATTTAAGCTTTTTTGGCACTTTCGCGCATAAAGTAGCTCAGACTTGGTTTGTTTTGCACGAAACATGGCACACAACACTATTTGGTATATATTATTGTGTTGAAGTGGTAAGAATTTAAAATTATAGTCATATTCTAGAGATTACATGTTAAGTTGCGATTTTAAGAGGTTTTTAAGTGTTTTTGGCACTTTCGTTCGTAAAGTAGCCCAATATTTGTTTGTTTTGCACGACACTTGTCACACTACACTATTTGGTATAAATTATTGTGTTTAAATGATTATAATTTAAAATCATAGTCATATGCTACAAACTCCTTGCTATGTTTTGATTTCATGGTTTCTTAAGCTTTTTTGGCACTTTCGCGGACAAAGTAGCTTAAACTTGGTTTGTTTTTCACGAAACTTGACACACAATACTAATCACATTATATTATTGTGTTAAAGTTGTGAGAATTAAAATACGTAGTCATATGCTAAAAATTAAGTGCTAAATTGCGATTTTATGGGTTTTTAAGATTTTTTGGCACTTTAGCTCGTAAAGAAGCTCAAACATGGTTTGGTTTATACGAAACTTGGGACACAACACTATTTGGTATATATTATTGTGTTGAAGTGGTTAGAATTTAAAATCACAGTCATATGCTTGAAATTACGTGCTAAGTTTTGATTTTATGGGTTTTTAAGATTTTTTGCACTTTCCCTCGTAAAGAAGCTCAATCTTGGTTTGTTTCGCACGAAACTTGACACACAACACTATTTGTAATATATTATTGAATTGAAATGGTTATAATTTAAAATCATAGTCATATGATAGAAATTAAGTGTTAAGTTGCGATTTTAAGGGTTTTTAAGCTTTTTTGTCAGTTTCGCGCGTAAAGTAGCTCAATGTTGGTTTTTTTTTTTTTTGCAGGAAACTTGGCACACAACACTATGTGGTATATATTATTGTGTTGAAGTGGTTATAAATGAAAATCATAGTCATACACTAGAAATTACGTGCTAAGTTGCGATTTTATGGGTTTTTATGCTTTTTTGGCACTTTCGCGCATAAAGTACCTCAAACTTGGTTTGTTTTGCACGAAATTTGGCACACAATACTATTTGGTATATTATTGTGTTGAAGGGGTTAGAATTGAAAATCATAGTCATATGCTACAAATTACGTGTTAAGTTGCGAATTTAAGGGTTTTTAAGCGTTTTTGGCACTTTCGCGCATAAAGTAGCTCAAACTTGGTTTGTTTTGCACGAAACATGGCACACAACAAAATTTCGGATATATTATTGTGTTGAAGTGGTTAGAATTAAAATTCATAGTCATATGCTAGAATATACGTGTTAAGTTGTGATTTTAACGGTTTTTAAATGTTTTTGGCACTTTAGCGCATAAAGTAGCTCAAACTTTGTTTGTTTTGCACGACACTTGGCACACAACACGATTTGGTATTTATTATTTTGTTGAACTGGTTATAATTGAGAATCATAGTCATATGCTAGAAATTACTAGCTAAGTTTCAATTTTATGGGTATTTAAGCTTTTTTGGCACTTTCGCGCATAAAGTAGCTCAAACTTGGTTTGTTTTGCATGAAACTTGGCACACAACACTATTTGGTATATATTATTGTGTTAAAGTGGTAAGAATTTAAAATCATAGTCATATTCTAGAGATTACATGTTAAGTTGCGATTTTCAGAGGTTTTTAAGCGTTTTTGGCACTTTCGCTCGTAAAGTAGCCCAATCTTTGTTTGTTTTGCACGACACTTGGCACACTACACTATTTGGTATAAATTATTGAGTTGAAATGGTTATAATTTAAAATCATAGTCATATGCTAGAAATTTCGTGCTATGTTTTGATTTCATGGTTTCTTAAGCTTTTTTGGCACTTTTGCGGAAAAAGTAGCTTAAACTTTGTTTGTTTTTCACGAAACTTGGCACACAATACTAATCACATTATATTATTGTGTTAAAGTGGTGAGATTTAAAATACATAGTCATATGCTAGAAATTAAGTGCTAAATTGCGATTTTATGGGTTTTTAAGATTTTTTGACACTTTCGCTCGTAAAGAAGCTCAAACATCGTTTGTTTTACACGAAACTTGGCACACAACACTATTTGGTATATATTATTGTGTTGAAGTGGTTAGAATTTAAAATCACAATCATATGCTTGAAATTACGTGTTAAGTTTTCATTTTATGGGTTTTTAAGATTTTTTGGCACTTTCACTCGTAAAGAAGCTCAAACTTCGTTTGTTTTGCATGGAACATGACACACAACACTATTTGGAATATATTATTGAGTTGAAATGGTTATAATTTATAATCATAGTCATATGCTAGAAATTAAGTGCTAAGTTGCGATTTAAAGGGTTTTAAGCATTTTTGTCACTTTCGCGCGAAAAGTAGCTCAAAGTTGGTTTTTTTTTGCACGAAACTTGGCATACAACACTATGTGGTATATATTATTGTGTTGAAGTGGATATAAATGAAAATCATAGTCATATACTAGAAATTACGTGCTAAGTTGCGATTTTATGGGTTTTTATGCTTTTTTGGCACTTTCGCGCATAAAGTAGCTTAAACTTGGTTTGTTTTGCACGAACCATGGCACACAATACTATTTGGTATATTATTGTGTTGAATTGGTTAGAATTGAAAATCATAGTCATATGCTAGCAATTACGTGTTAAGTTGCGAATTTAAGTGTTTTTAAGCGTTTTTGGCACTTTCGCGCATAAAGTAGCTCAAACTTGGTTTGTTTTGCAAGAAACATGGCAGACAAAATAATTTGGCATATATTATTGTGTTGAAGTGGTTAGAATTGAAATTCATAGTCATATGCTAGAATATACGTGTTAATTTGCGATTTTAACGGTTTTTAAAGTTTTTGGCACTTTCGTGCATAAAGTAGCTCAAACTTTGTTTGTTTTGCACGACATTTGGCACACAACACTATTTGGTATATATTATTGTGTTGAACTGGTTATAATTGAGAATCGTAGTCATATGCTAGAAATTACTTGCTATGTTTCAATTTTATGGATATTTAAGCTTTTTTGGCACTTTCACGCATAAAGTAGCTCAAACTTGGTTTGTTTTGCACGAAACTTGGCACACAACAGTATTTGGTACATATTATTGTGTTGAAGTGGTAAGAATTTAAAATCATAGTCATATTCTAGAAATTACGTGTTAAGTTGCGATTTTAAGAGGTTTTTAAATGTTTTTGGCACTTTAGCGCATAAAGTAGCTCAAACTTTGTTTGTTTTGCACGACACTTGGCACACAACACGATTTGGTATTTATTATTTTGTTGAACTGGTTATAATTGAGAATCATAGTCATATGCTAGAAATTACTAGCTAAGTTTCAATTTTATGGGTATTTAAGCTTTTTTGGCACTTTCGCGCATAAAGTAGCTCAAACTTGGTTTGTTTTGCACGAAACTTGGCACACAACACTATTTGGTATATATTATTGTGTTAAAGTGGTAAGAATTTAAAATCATAGTCATATTCTAGAGATTACATGTTAAGTTGCGATTTTCAGAGGTTTTTAAGCGTTTTTGGCACTTTCGCTCGTAAAGTAGCCCAATCTTTGTTTGTTTTGCACGACACTTGGCACACTACACTATTTGGTATAAATTATTGAGTTGAAATGGTTATAATTTAAAATCATAGTCATATGCTAGAAATTTCGTGCTATGTTTTGATTTCATGGTTTCTTAAGCTTTTTTGGCACTTTTGCGGAAAAAGTAGCTTAAACTTTGTTTGTTTTTCACGAAACTTGGCACACAATACTAATCACATTATATTATTGTGTTAAAGTGGTGAGATTTAAAATACATAGTCATATGCTAGAAATTAAGTGCTAAATTGCGATTTTATGGGTTTTTAAGATTTTTTGACACTTTCGCTCGTAAAGAAGCTCAAACATCGTTTGTTTTACACGAAACTTGGCACACAACACTATTTGGTATATATTATTGTGTTGAAGTGGTTAGAATTTAAAATCACAATCATATGCTTGAAATTACGTGTTAAGTTTTCATTTTATGGGTTTTTAAGATTTTTTGGCACTTTCACTCGTAAAGAAGCTCAAACTTCGTTTGTTTTGCATGGAACATGACACACAACACTATTTGGAATATATTATTGAGTTGAAATGGTTATAATTTATAATCATAGTCATATGCTAGAAATTAAGTGCTAAGTTGCGATTTAAAGGGTTTTAAGCATTTTTGTCACTTTCGCGCGAAAAGTAGCTCAAAGTTGGTTTTTTTTTGCACGAAACTTGGCATACAACACTATGTGGTATATATTATTGTGTTGAAGTGGATATAAATGAAAATCATAGTCATATACTAGAAATTACGTGCTAAGTTGCGATTTTATGGGTTTTTATGCTTTTTTGGCACTTTCGCGCATAAAGTAGCTTAAACTTGGTTTGTTTTGCACGAACCATGGCACACAATACTATTTGGTATATTATTGTGTTGAATTGGTTAGAATTGAAAATCATAGTCATATGCTAGCAATTACGTGTTAAGTTGCGAATTTAAGTGTTTTTAAGCGTTTTTGGCACTTTCGCGCATAAAGTAGCTC
The DNA here is from genome assembly GCF_026212465.1 of Amaranthus tricolor. Lineage (NCBI taxonomy): Eukaryota > Viridiplantae > Streptophyta > Magnoliopsida > Caryophyllales > Amaranthaceae > Amaranthus > Amaranthus tricolor. The sequence continues at coordinate 22,677,784 of NC_080060.1, read as the reverse complement.
AAACTTGGTTTGTTTTGCAAGAAACATGGCAGACAAAATAATTTGGCATATATTATTGTGTTGAAGTGGTTAGAATTGAAATTCATAGTCATATGCTAGAATATACGTGTTAATTTGCGATTTTAACGGTTTTTAAAGTTTTTGGCACTTTCGTGCATAAAGTAGCTCAAACTTTGTTTGTTTTGCACGACATTTGGCACACAACACTATTTGGTATATATTATTGTGTTGAACTGGTTATAATTGAGAATCGTAGTCATATGCTAGAAATTACTTGCTATGTTTCAATTTATGGATATTTAAGCTTTTTTGGCACTTTCACGCATAAAGTAGCTCAAACTTGGTTTGTTTTGCACGAAACTTGGCACACAACAGTATTTGGTACATATTATTGTGTTGAAGTGGTAAGAATTTAAAATCATAGTCATATTCTAGAAATTACGTGTTAAGTTGCGATTTTAAGAGGTTTTTAAATGTTTTTGGCACTTTAGCGCATAAAGTAGCTCAAACTTTGTTTGTTTTGCACGACACTTGGCACACAACACGATTTGGTATTTATTATTTTGTTGAACTGGTTATAATTGAGAATCATAGTCATATGCTAGAAATTACTAGCTAAGTTTCAATTTTATGGGTATTTAAGCTTTTTTGGCACTTTCGCGCATAAAGTAGCTCAAACTTGGTTTGTTTTGCACGAAACTTGGCACACAACACTATTTGGTATATATTATTGTGTTAAAGTGGTAAGAATTTAAAATCATAGTCATATTCTAGAGATTACATGTTAAGTTGCGATTTTCAGAGGTTTTTAAGCGTTTTTGGCACTTTCGCTCGTAAAGTAGCCCAATCTTTGTTTGTTTTGCACGACACTTGGCACACTACACTATTTGGTATAAATTATTGAGTTGAAATGGTTATAATTTAAAATCATAGTCATATGCTAGAAATTTCGTGCTATGTTTTGATTTCATGGTTTCTTAAGCTTTTTTGGCACTTTTGCGGAAAAAGTAGCTTAAACTTTGTTTGTTTTTCACGAAACTTGGCACACAATACTAATCACATTATATTATTGTGTTAAAGTGGTGAGATTTAAAATACATAGTCATATGCTAGAAATTAAGTGCTAAATTGCGATTTTATGGGTTTTTAAGATTTTTTGACACTTTCGCTCGTAAAGAAGCTCAAACATCGTTTGTTTTACACGAAACTTGGCACACAACACTATTTGGTATATATTATTGTGTTGAAGTGGTTAGAATTTAAAATCACAATCATATGCTTGAAATTACGTGTTAAGTTTTCATTTTATGGGTTTTTAAGATTTTTTGGCACTTTCACTCGTAAAGAAGCTCAAACTTCGTTTGTTTTGCATGGAACATGACACACAACACTATTTGGAATATATTATTGAGTTGAAATGGTTATAATTTATAATCATAGTCATATGCTAGAAATTAAGTGCTAAGTTGCGATTTAAAGGGTTTTAAGCATTTTTGTCACTTTCGCGCGAAAAGTAGCTCAAAGTTGGTTTTTTTTTGCACGAAACTTGGCATACAACACTATGTGGTATATATTATTGTGTTGAAGTGGATATAAATGAAAATCATAGTCATATACTAGAAATTACGTGCTAAGTTGCGATTTTATGGGTTTTTATGCTTTTTTGGCACTTTCGCGCATAAAGTAGCTTAAACTTGGTTTGTTTTGCACGAACCATGGCACACAATACTATTTGGTATATTATTGTGTTGAATTGGTTAGAATTGAAAATCATAGTCATATGCTAGCAATTACGTGTTAAGTTGCGAATTTAAGTGTTTTTAAGCGTTTTTGGCACTTTCGCGCATAAAGTAGCTCAAACTTGGTTTGTTTTGCAAGAAACATGGCAGACAAAATAATTTGGCATATATTATTGTGTTGAAGTGGTTAGAATTGAAATTCACAGTCATATGCTAGAATATACGTGTTAATTTGCGATTTTAACGGTTTTTAAAGTTTTTGGCACTTTCGTGCATAAAGTAGCTCAAACTTTGTTTGTTTTGCACGACATTTGGCACACAACACTATTTGGTATATATTATTGTGTTGAACTGGTTATAATTGAGAATCGTAGTCATATGCTAGAAATTACTTGCTAAGTTTCAATTTTATGGATATTTAAGCTTTTTTGGCACTTTCACGCATAAAGTAGCTCAAACTTGGTTTGTTTTGCACGAAACTTGGCACACAACAGTATTTGGTACATATTATTGTGTTGAAGTGGTAAGAATTTAAAATCATAGTCATATTCTAGAAATTACGTGTTAAGTTGCGATTTTAAGAGGTTTTTAAGCGTTTTTGGCACTTTCGCGCGTAAAGTAGCCGAATCTTTGTTTGTTTTTCACGACACTTGGCAGACTACACTATTTGGTATAAATTATTGTGTTGAAATGGTTATAATTTAAAATCATTGTCATATGCTAGAAATTCCGTGCTATGTTTCGATTTCATGGTTTCTTATGCTTTTTTTGCACTTTCGCGCATAAAGTAGCTTAAACTTGTTTTGTTTTTCACGAAACTTGGCACACAACACTATTTACATTATATTATTGTGTTGAAGTGGTGAGAATTGAAATTAATAGTCATATGCTAGAAATTAAGTGCTAAATTGCGATTTTATAGGTTTTTAAGATTTTTTGGCACTTTCGCGCATAAAGTAGCTCAAACTTGGTTTGTTTTTAGCGAAACATGGCACACACAAAAATTTGGCATATATTATTGTGTTGAAGTGGTTAGAATTGAAATTCATAGTCATATGCTAGAATATACGTGTTAAGTTGCGATTTTAACGGTTTTTAAAAGTTTTTTGCACTTTCGCGCATAAAAGAGCTCAAACTTTGTTTGTTTTGCACGACACTTAGCACACAACACGATTTGGTATATAATATTGTGTTGAACTGGTTATAATTGAGAATCATAGTCATATGCTAGAAATTACTAGCCAAGTTTAAATTTTATGGGTATTTAAGCTTTTTTGGCACTTTCGCGCATAAAGTAGCTCAAACTTGGTTTGTTTTGCAAGAAACATGGCGGACAAAATAATTTGGCATATATTATTGTGTTGAAGTGGTTAGAATTGAAATTCATAGTCATATGCTAGAATATACGTGTTAATTTGCGATTTTAACGGTTTTTAAAGTTTTTGGCACTTTCGTGCATAAAGTAGCTCAAACTTTGTTTGTTTTGCACGACATTTGGCACACAACACTATTTGGTATATATTATTGTGTTGAACTGGTTATAATTGAGAATCATAGTCATATGCTAGAAATTACTAGCCAAGTTTAAATTTTATGGGTATTTAAGCTTTTTTGGCACTTTCGCGCATAAAGTAGCTCAAACTTGGTTTGTTTTGCACGAAACTTGGCACACAACACTATTTGGTATATATTATTGTGTTGAAGTGGTAAGAATTTAAAATTATAGTCATATTCTAGAGATTACATGTTAAGTTGCGATTTTAAGAGGTTTTTAAGTGTTTTTGGCACTTTCGTTCGTAAAGTAGCCCAATATTTGTTTGTTTTGCACGACACTTGGCACACTACACTATTTGGTATAAATTATTGTGTTGAAATGATTATAATTTAAAATCATAGTCATATGCTACAAACTCCTTGCTATGTTTTGATTTCATGGTTTCTTAAGCTTTTTTGGCACTTTCGCGGACAAAGTAGCTTAAACTTGGTTTGTTTTTCACGAAACTTGACACACAATACTAATCACATTATATTATTGTGTTAAAGTTGTGAGAATTAAAATACGTAGTCATATGCTAAAAATTAAGTGCTAAATTGCGATTTTATGGGTTTTTAAGATTTTTTGGCACTTTAGCTCGTAAAGAAGCTCAAACATGGTTTGTTTTACACGAAACTTGGGACACAACACTATTTGGTATATATTATTGTGTTGAAGTGGTTAGAATTTAAAATCACAGTCATATGCTTAAAATTACGTGCTAAGTTTTGATTTTATGGGTTTTTAAGATTTTTTGGCACTTTCCATCATAAAGAAGCTCAATCTTGGTTTGTTTCGCACGAAACTTGACACACAACACTATTTGTAATATATTATTGAATTGAAATGGTTATAATTTAAAATCATAGTCATATGCTAGAAATTAAGTGTTAAGTTGCGATTTAAAGGGTTTTAAGCATTTTTGTCACTTTCGCGCGAAAAGTAGCTCAAAGTTGGTTTTTTTTTGCACGAAACTTGGCATACAACACTATGTGGTATATATTATTGTGTTGAAGTGGATATAAATGAAAATCATAGTCATATACTAGAAATTACGTGCTAAGTTGCGATTTTATGGGTTTTCATGCTTTTTTGGCACTTTCGCGCATAAAGTAGCTTAAACTTGGTTTGTTTTGCACGAAACATGGCACACAATACTATTTGGTATATTATTGTGTTGAATTGGTTAGAATTGAAAATCATAGTCATATGCGAGCAATTACGTGTTAAGTTGCGAATTTAAGGGTTTTTAAGCGTTTTTGGCACTTTCGCGCATAAAGTAGCTCAAACTTGGTTTGTTTTGCTAGAAACATGGCAGACAAAATAATTTGGCATATATTATTGTGTTGAACTGGTTAGAATTGAAATTCATAGTCATATGCTAGAATATACGTGTTAATTTGCGATTTTAACGGTTTTTAAAGTTTTTGGCACATTCGTGCATAAAGTAGCTCAAACTTTGTTTGTTTTGCACGACATTTGGCACACAACACTATTTGGTATATATTATTGTGTTGAACTGGTTATAATTGAGAATCATAGTCATATGCTAGAAATTACTAGCCAAGTTTAAATTTTATGGGTATTTAAGCTTTTTTGGCACTTTCGCGCATAAAGTAGCTCAAACTTGGTTTGTTTTGCACGAAACTTGGCACACAACACTATTTGGTATATATTATTGTGTTGAAGTGGTAAGAATTTAAAATTATAGTCATATTCTAGAGATTACATGTTAAGTTGCGATTTTAAGAGGTTTTTAAGTGTTTTTGGCACTTTCGTTCGTAAAGTAGCCCAATATTTGTTTGTTTTGCACGACACTTGGCACACTACACTATTTGGTATAAATTATTGTGTTGAAATGATTATAATTTAAAATCATAGTCATATGCTACAAACTCCTTGCTATGTTTTGATTTCATGGTTTCTTAAGCTTTTTTGGCACTTTCGCGGACAAAGTAGCTTAAACTTGGTTTGTTTTTCACGAAACTTGACACACAATACTAATCACATTATATTATTGTGTTAAAGTTGTGAGAATTAAAATACGTAGTCATATGCTAAAAATTAAGTGCTAAATTGCGATTTTATGGGTTTTTAAGATTTTTTGGCACTTTAGCTCGTAAAGAAGCTCAACAATGGTTTGTTTTACACGAAACTTGGGACACAACACTATTTGGTATATATTATTCTGTTGAAGTGGTTAGAATTTAAAATCACAGTCATATGCTTGAAATTACGTGCTAAGTTTTGATTTTATGGGTTTTTAAGATTTTTTGGCACTTTCCCTCGTAAAGAAGCTCAATCTTGGTTTGTTTCGCACGAAACTTGACACACAACACTATTTGTAATATATTATTGAATTGAAATGGTTATAATTTAAAATCATAGTCATATGCTAGAAATTAAGTGTTAAGTTGCGATTTTAAGGGTTTTTAAGCTTTTTTGTCATTTTCGCGCGTAAAGTAGCTCAATGTTGGTTTTTTATTTTTGCAGGAAACTTGGCACACAACACTATGTGGTATATATTATAGTGTTGAAGTGGTTATAAATGAAAATCATAGTCATACACTAGAAATTACGTGCTAAGTTGCGATTTTATGGGTTTTTATGCTTTTTTGGCACTTTCGCGCATAAAGTACCTCAAACTTGGTTTGTTTTGCACGAAACTTGGCACACAATACTATTTGGTATATTATTGTGTTGAAGGGGTTAGAATTGAAAATCATAGTCATATGCTACAAATTACGTGTTAAGTTGCGAATTTAAGGGTTTTTAAGCGTTTTTGGCACTTTCGCGCATAAAGTAGCTCAAACTTGGTTTGTTTTGCACGAAACATGGCACACAACAAAATTTCGGATATATTATTGTGTTGAAGTGGTTAGAATTAAAATTCATAGTCATATGCTAGAATATACGTGTTAAGTTGTGATTTTAACGGTTTTTAAAAGTTTTTGGCACTTTAGCGCATAAAGTAGCTCAAACTTTGTTTGTTTTGCACGACACTTGGCACACAACACGATTTGGTATTTATTAATATTTTTGAACTGGTTATAATTGAGAATCATAGTCATATGCTAGAAATTACTAGCTAAGTTTCAATTTTATGGGTATTTAAGCTTTTTTGGTACTTTCGCGCATAAAGTAACTCAAACTTGGTTTGTTTTGCACGAAACTTGGCACACAACACTATTTGGTATATATTATTGTGTTGAAGTGGTAAGAATTTAAAATCATAGTCATATTCTAGAGATTACATGTTAAGTTGCGATTTTCAGAGGTTTTTAAGCGTTTTTGGCACTTTCGCTCGTAAAGTAGCCCAATCTTTGTTTGTTGTGCACGACACTTGGCACACTACACTATTTGGTATAAATTATTGAGTTGAAATGGTTATAATTTAAAATCATAGTCATATGCTAGAAATTTCGTGCTATGTTTTGATTTCATGGTTTCTTAAGCTTTTTTGGTACTTTTGCGGAAAAAGTAGCTTAAACTTGGTTTGTTTTTCACGAAACTTGGCACACAATACTAATCACATTATATTATTGTGTTAAAGTGGTGAGAATTAAAATACATAGTCATATGCTAGAAATTAAGTGCTAAATTGCGATTTTATGGGTTTTTAAGATTTTTTGGCACTTTCGCTCGTAAAGAAGCTCAAACATCGTTTCTTTTACACAAAACTTGGCACACAACACTATTTGGTATATATTACTGTGTTGAAGTGGTTAGAATTTAAAATCACAGTCATATGCTTGAAATTACGTGTTAAGTTTTCATTTTATGGGTTTTTAAGATTTTTTGGCACTTTCACTCGTAAAGAAGCTCAAACTTCGTTTGTTTTGCATGGAACATGACACACAACACTATTTGGAATATATTATTGAGTTGAAATGGTTATAATTTATAATCATAGTCATATGCTAGAAATGAAGTGCTAAGTTGCGATTTAAAGGGGTTTTAAGCATTTTTGTCACTTTCGCGCGAAAAGTAGCTCAAAGTTGGTTTTTTTTTGCACGAAACTTGGCATACAACACTATGTGGTATATATTATTGTGTTGAAGTGGATATAAATGAAAATCATAGTCATATACTAGAAATTACGTGCTAAGTTGCGATTTTATGGGTTTTTATGCTTTTTTGGCACTTTCGCGCAAAAAGTAGCTTAAACTTGGTTTGTTTTGCACGAAACATGGCACACAATACTATTTGGTATATTATTGTGTTGAATTGGTTAGAATTGAAAATCATAGTCATATGCTAGCAATTACGTGTTAAGTCGCGAATTTAAGGGTTTTTAAGCGTTTTTGGCACTTTCGCGCATAAAGTAGCTCAAACTTGGTTTGTTTTGCACGAAACATGGCAGAAAAAATTTGGATATATTATTGTGTTGAAGTGGTTAGAATTGAAATTCATAGTCATATGCAAGAATACACGTGTTAAGTTGCGATATTAACGGTTTTTTAAAAGTTTTTGGCACTTTCGCGCATAAAGTAGCTCAAACTTTGTGTTTTTGCACGACACTTGGCACACAACACTATTTGGTATATATTATTTTGTTGAACTGGTTATGAGAATCATAGTCATATGCTAGAAATTACTTGCTAATTTTCAATTTTATGGGTATTTAAGCTTTTTTGGCACTTTCGCGCATAAAGTAGCTCAAACTTGGTTTGTTTTGCACGAAACATGGCACACAGCACTATTTGGTATATATTATTGTGTTGAAGTGGTAAGAATTTAAAATCATAGTCATATGCTAGAAATTACGTGTTAAGTTGCAATTTTAAGAGGTTTTTAAGCGTTTTTGGCACTTTCGCGCATAAAGTAGCCTAATCTTTGTTCGTTTTGCACAACACTTGGCACACTACACTATTTGGTATATTATTGTGTTGAATTGGTTAGAAGTCAAAATCATAGTCATATGCTAGAAATTACGTGTTAAGTTGCGAATTTAAGGGTTTTTAAGAGTTTTTGGTACTTTCGCGCATAAAGTAGCTCAAACTTGGTTTGTTTTGCACGAAACATGGCACACAACAAAATTTGGCATATATTATTTTGTTGAAGTGGTTAGAATTGAAATTCATTGTCATATACTAGAATATACGAGTGAATTTGCGATTTTAACGGTTTTTAAATGTTTTGGGCACTTTCGCGCATAAAGTAGCTCAATCTTGGTTTATTTTGCACGAAACTTGTCACACAACACTATTTGGCATATATTATTGTGTTGAAGTGGTTTGAATTGAAAATCCTAGTTATATGCTAAAAGTTACGTGTTAAGTTGCGATTTTAAAGGTTTTTAAGCGTTTTGGGAACTTTCGCTCGTAAAGTAGCTCAAACTTGGTTTGTTTTACACGAAAGTTGGCACACAATACTATTTGGTATATATTGTTGTGTTGAAGTGGTTAGAATTTAAAATCACAGTCATATGCTAGTAATTACGTGCTAAGTTGCGATTTTAAGGGTTTTTAATCTTTTTGGTCAATTTCGCGCATAAAGTTGCTCAAACTTTGTTTGATTTGCACGACACTCTGCACACAACACTATTTGGTATATATTATTTTGTTGAACTGGTTATAATTGAGAATCATAGTCATATGCCAGAAATTACTTGCTAAGTTTCAATTTTATGGGTATTTAAGCTTTCTTGGCACTTTCGCGCATAAAGTAGCTCAAACTTGGTTTGTTTTGCACGAAACATGGCAGACAGCACTATTTGGTATATATTATTGTGTTGAAGTGGTAAGAACTTAAAATCATAGTCATATGCTAGAAATTACGTGTTAAGTTGCAATTTTAAGAGGTTTTTAAGCGTTTTTGGCACATTCGCGCGTAAAGTAGCCCAATCTTTGTTCGATTTGGACGACACTTGGCACACTACACTATTTTGTATAAATTGTTTTGTTGAAATGATTATAATTTAAAATCATAGTCATATGCTAGAAATTCCGTGCTATGTTTCGATTTCATGGTTTCTTATGCTTTTTTGGCACTTTCGCGTATAAAGTAGCTTAAACATGGTTTGTTTTTCACGAAACTTGGCACACAACACTATTTACATTATATTATTGTGTTAAAGTGGTGAGAATGTAAATTCATAGTCATATGCTAGAAATTAAGTGCTAAATTGCGATTTTATGGGTTTTTAAGATTTTTTGGCACTTCGCTCGTAAAGAAGCTCAAACATGGTTTGTTTTTAAACGAAACTTGGCACATAACACTATTTGGTATATATTATTGTGTTGAAGTGGTTAGAATTTCAAATCACAGTCATATGCTTGAAATTACGTGCTAAGTTTTCATTTTATGGGTTTTTAAGATTTTTTGGCACTTTCGCTCGTAAAGAAGCTGAAACTTGGTTTGTTTTGCACGAAACTTGACACACAACACTATTCGGAATATATTTTTGAGTTGAAATGGTTATAATTTAAAATCATAGTCATATGCTAGAAATTAAGTGCTAAGTTGTGATTTTAAGGGTTTTAAGCTTTTTTGTCACTTTCGCGCGTAAAGTAGCTCAAAGTTGGTTTTTTTAGCACGAAACTTGGCACACAACACTATGTGGTATATATTATTGTGTTGAAGTGGTTATAAATGAAAATCATAGTCATATATTAGAAATTACGTGCTAAGTTACGATTTTATGGGTTTTTATGCTTTTTTGGCACTTTCGCGCATAAAGTAGCTCAAACTTGGTTTGTTTTGCACGAAACTAGGCACACAATACTATTTAGTATATTATTGTGTTGAAGTGATTAGAATATAAAATCATAGTCATATGCTAGAAATTACGTGTTAAGTTGCGAATTTAAGGGTTTTTAAGAGTTTTTGGCACTTTTGCGCATAAAGTAGATCAAACTTGGTTTGTTTTGCACGAAACATGGCACACAACAAAATTTGGCATATATTATTGTGTTGAAGTGGTTAGAATTGAAATTCATAGTCATATACTAGAATATACGAGTGAATTTGCGATTTTAACGGTTTTTAAATGTTTTTGGCACTTTCGCGCATAAAGTAGCTCAATCTTGGTTTATTTTGCACGAAACATGTAACACAACGCTATTTGGCATATATTATTATGTTGAAGTGGTTTGAATTGAAAATCCTAGTTATATGCTAAAAGTTACGTGTTAAGTTGCGATTTTAAGGGTTTTTAAGCATTTTGGGAACTTTCGTGCATAAAGTAGCTGAAACTTGGTTTTTTTTTGCACGAAACTTGGCACACAACACTATATTGTATATATCAATGTGTTGAAGTCGTTATAAATGAAAATCATAGTCATATACTAGAAATCACATGCTAAGTTGCGATTTTATGGGTTTTTATGCTTTTTTGGCACTTTCGCGCATAAAGTAGCTGAAACTTGGTTTGTTTTGCACGAAATTTGGCACACAATACTATTTGGTATATTATTGTGTTGAAGTGTTTAGAATTGAAAATCATAGTCATATGCTAGAAATTACGTGTTAAGTTGCGAATTTAAGGGTTTTTAAGCGTTTTTGGCACTTTCGCGCATAAAGTAGCTCAAACTTGGTTTGTTTTGCACGAAAATGGCACACAACAAAATTTTGTATATATTATAGTGTTGAAGTGGTTAGAATGAAATTCATAGTCATATGCTAGAATATACGTGTTAAGTTGCGATTTTAAGGGTTTTTAAAACTTTTTGCCATTTTCGCGCATAAAGTATCTAAAACTTAGTTTGTTTTGTACGAAACTTGGCACACAACACTATTTGAAATATATTATTTTGTTGAAGTGGTTAGAATTGATAATCCTAGTTATATGTTAAAAATTACGTGTAAAGTTGCGATTTTAAGGGTTTTTAAGCGTTTTTGACACTTTGCTCGTAAAGTAGTACAAACTTTGTTTGTTTTACACAAAACTTGGCACACAATACTATTTGGTACATATTGTTATGTTGAAGTGGTTAGAATTTAAAATCATAGTCATATGCTAGTAATTACGTGCTAAGTTGCTATTTTAAGGGTTTTTAATCTTTTTTGTCACTTTTGCGCATAAAGTAGCTCAAACATTGTTTGTTTTGCATGACACTTAGCACACAACACTATTTGGTATATATTATTGTGTTGAACTGGTTATGATTGAGAATCATAGTCATATGCTAGAAATTACTTGCTAAATTTCAATTTTATAGGTATTTAAGCTTTTTTGGCACTTTCGCGCATAAAGTAACTCAAACTTGGTTTGTTTTGCACGAAACTTGGCATACAACACTATTTGGTATATATTATTGTGTTGAAGTGGTAAGAATTTAAAATCATAGTCATATGCTAGAAATTACGTGTTAAGTTGCGATTTTAAGAGGTTTTTAAGCGTTTTTGGCACTTTCTCGCGTAAAGTAGCCTAATCTTTTTTTGTTTTGCACGAAACACTGCCCACTACACTATTTGGTATAAATTATTGTGTTGAAATGGTTATAATTTAAAATCTTAGTCATATGCTAGAAAATTCGTGCTATGTTTCGATTTCATGGTTTCTTAAGCTTTTTTGGCACTTTTGCGCATAATGTAGCGTAAACTTGGTTTGTTTTTCACAAAACTTGGCACACAAGGCTATTTAGTTTATATTATTGTGTTAAAGTGGTGATAATCGAAATTCATAGTCGTATGCTAGAAATTAAGTGCTAAATTGCGATTTTATGGGCTTTTATGCTTTTTTGGCACTTTCGCGCATAAAGTAGATCAAACTTGGTTTGTTTTGCAGGAAACTTGGCACACAATACTATTTGGTATATTATTGTGTTGAAATGTTTAGAATAGAAAATCATACTATTACGTTAGAAATTACGTGTTAAGTTGCGAATTTAAGGGTTTTTAAGCGTTTTTGGCACTTTCGCGCATAAAGTAGCTCAAACTTGGTTAGTTTTGCACAAAACATGGCACACAACAAAATTTGGCATATATTATTGTGTTTAAGTGGTTAGAATTGAAATTCATAGTCATATGCTAGAATACACGTGTTAAGTTCCAATTTTAACGATTTTTAAAAGTTTCTGGCACTTTCGCGCATAAAGTAGCTCAAACTTTGTTTGTTTTGCACGACACTTGGCACACAACACTATTTGGTATATATTATTTTGTTGAACTGGTTATAATTGAGATACATAGTCATATGCTAGAAATTACTTGCGAAGTTTTAATTTTATGGGTATTTAAGCTTTTTTCGCACTTTCTCGCATAAAGTAGCCCAAACTTGGTTTGTTTTGCACGAAACTTGGCACACAGCACTATTTGGTATATATTATTGTATTGAAGTGGTAAGAAATGAAAATCATAGTCATATGCTAGAAATTACGTGTTAAGTTGCGATTTTAAGAGGTTTTTAAGCCTTTTTGGCACTTTCGCGCGTAAAGTAGCCCAATCTTTGTTTGTTTTGCACGACACTTCGCCCACTACACTATTTGGTATAAATTATTGCGTTGAAATGGTTATAATTTAAAATCATAGTCATATGCTAGAAATTCCGTGCTATGTTTCGATTTCATGGTTTCTGAAGCTTTTTTGGCACTTTCGTACATAAAGTAGCTCAAACTTGGTTTGTTTTGTACGAAACTTAGCACACAACACTATTTGGCATATATTATTTTGTTGAAGTGGTTAAAATTGAAAATCCTTGTTATATGCTAAAAATTACGTGTTAAGTTGCGATTTTATGAGGTTTTTATGCGTTTTTGGCACTTTCGCGCGTAAAGTAGCCCAATCTTTGTTTGTTTTGCACGACACGTGGCACACTACACTATTTGGTATAAATTATTGCGTTGAAAAGGTTATAATTTAAAATCATAGTCATATGCTAGAAATTCTGTGCTATGTTTCGATTTCATGGTTTCTGAAGCTTTTTTGGCACTTTCGTACATAAAGTAGCTTAAACTTGGTTTGTTTTGTACGAAACTTAGCACACAACACTATTTGGCATATATTATTGTGTTGAAGTGGTTAAAATTGAAAATCCTTGTTATATGCTAAAAATTACGTGTTAAGTTGCGTTTTTAAGAGTTTTTAAGCGTTTTTGGCACTTTTGCTCGTAAAGTAGCTCATACTTGGTTTGTTTTACACGAAACTTGGCACACAATACTATTTGGTATATATTGTTGTGTTGAAGTGGTTAGAATTTAAAATCACAGTCATAAGCTAGAAATTACGTGCTAAGTTGCGATTTTAATGGTTTTTAAGCTTTTTTGTCACTTTCGTCCATAAAGTAGCTCAAACTTTGAATTTTTTATCACGAAACATTACACACAAAACTATTTGGTATATATTATTGTGTTGAAGTGCATATAGTTGAAAATCATAGTCATATACTATAAATTACATGCTAGTTGCGATTTTATGGGTTTTTAAGCTTTTTTGGCACTTTCACGCAGAAAGTAGCTCAAACTTGATTTGTTTTGCACGAAACTTGGCACACAATACTATTTGGTATATTGTTGTGTTGAAGGGGTTAGAATTGAAAATCATAGTCATATGCTAACAAATTACGTGTTAAGTTGCGAATTTAAGGGTTTTTAAGCGTTTTCGGCATTTTCGCGCATAAAGTAGCTCAAACTTGGTTTGTTTTGTACGAAACTTGGCACACAATTCTATTTGGCATATATTATTGTGTTGAAGTGGTTAGAATTGAAATTCATAGTCATATGCTAGAAGTGGTTAGATTTTAAGGGTTTTTAAAAGTTTTTGGCACTTTTGCGCATAAAGTAGCTCAAACTTGGTTTTTTTTGCACGACACATGGCACACAACACTGTTTGTTATATATTATTGTATTGAGATGGTTAAAATTGAGAATCATAGTCATATGCTAGAAATTACTTTCTATGTTTCGATTTTCTATGTATTTAAGCTGTTTTGGCACTTTCGCGCATAAAGTAGCTAACACTTGGTTCGTTTTGTACGAAACATGGCACACAACACTATTTGGTATATATTATTTTGTTGAAGTGGTTAGAATTGAAAATCATAGTCATATGCTAGAAATTATGTGTTAAGTTGATGTTTTAAGGGTTTTTAAATGATTTTGGCACTTTCGCGCATAAATTAGCTCAAACTTGGTATGTTTTGTACGAAACTTGGCACAAAACACTATTTGGCATATATTATTGTGTTTATGTGGTTAAAATTGAAAATCCTTGATATATGCTAAAAATTACGTGTTAAGTTTCGATTTTAAGGGTTTTTAAGCGTTTTTGGCACTTTCGCTCGTAAAGCAGCTCAAACTTGGTTTGTATTACACGAAACTTGGCACACAATACTATTTGGTATATATTGTTGTGTTGAAGTGGTTAGAATTTAAAATCACAGTTATATGCTAGTAATTACGTGCTAAGTTGCGATTATTATGGTTTTTAAGCTTTTTTGTCACTTTCGTGTATAAAGTAACTAAACTTTCCTTTTTTTTTAACGGAACTTTGCACACAAAAATATTTGGTATATATTATTGTGTTGAATTGGTTATAATTGAAAATCATAGTCATATACTAGAAATTACGTGCTATGTTGCGATTTTAAGAGTTTTTAAGCTTTTTTTGCACTTTCGCGCAAAAAGTAGCTCAAACTTGGTTTGTTTTGCACGAAACTTGGCACACAATACTATTTGGTATATTCTTGTGTTGAATTGGTTAGAATTGAAAATAATAGTCAAAAGCTAGAAATTACGTGTTAAGTGGTATATTTGGGTTTTTGAGTTGAAGTGGTTATAATTTGGTATATGTTATTGAGTTGAAGTGGTTATAATTTAAAATCATAGTCATATGCTAGAAATTACGTGCTAAGTTTCGAATTTATGGGTTTTTGAGATTTTTTGTCACTTTCGCACATAAAGTAGCTCAAACTTGGATTGTTTTGCACGATACTTGGCACACAATTCTATCTGGCATATATTATTGTGTAGAAGTGTTTAGAATTTAAATTCGTAGTCTTATGCTAGAATATACGTGTTAAGTTGCGATTTTAAGGGTTTTTAAAAGTTTTTGGCACTTTCGCGCATAAAGTAACTCAAACTTGGTTTGTTTTGTATGACACTTGGCACACAACACTGTTTGGTATATATTATTGTATTGAACTAGTTATAATTGAGAATCATAGTCGTATGCTAGAAATTACTCGCTAAGTTTCGATTTTATGGGTATTTAAGCTGTTTTGGTACTTTAGCGCATAAATTAGCTCAAACTTGGTTCGTTTTGCGCGAAACATGGCACACAACACTATTTGGTATATATAATTATGTTGAAGTGGTTAGAATTTAAAATCATAGTCATATGCTAGAAGTTACGTGTTAAGATGATGTTTTAAGGGTTTTTAAACGATTTTGGCACTTTCGCGCATAAATTAGCTCAAACTTGGTTTCTTTTATACGAAACTTGGCAACAACACTATTTGGCATATATTATTGTGTTGTAGTGGTTAAAATTGAAAATCACAGTCATATGCGAGTAATTACAACACTACGTTGCGATTTTATGGGTTTTTATGCTTTTTTGGCACTTTTGCGCATAAAGTAGCTCAAACTTGGTTTGTTTTGCACGAAACTTGGCACACAATACTATTTGGTGTATCTTTTTGTTGAAGTGATTGGAATTGAAAATCATAGTCAAATGCTATAAATTACGTGTTAAGTTGCGATTTTAAGAATTTTAAAGCGTTTTTGGAACTTTTGCGCATAAAGTAGCTCAAACTTGTTTGTTTTGCACGAAACTTGGCACACAACACTATATTATTGTATTAAAGTGGTTAGAATTTAAATTCATTGTCATATGCTAGAATATACGCGTTAACTTGCGATTTTAAGGGTTTTTAAGCGTTTTTGGCATTTTCGCGCATAAAGTAGCTCAAACTTTGTTTGTTTTTCACGACACTTGGCACACAACACTATTTGGTATATATTATTGTGTTGAATTGGTTATAATTGAGAATCATAGTCATATGCTAGAAATTACTTAAGAAGTTTCTATTTTAAGGGTGTTTAAGCTTTTTTGGCACTTTCGCGCATAAAGTAGCTCAAACTTGGTTTGTTTTGCACGAAACTTGGCACACAACACTATTTGGTATATATTATTGTGTTGAAGTGGTAAGAATTTAAAATCATAGTCATATGCTAGAAATTACGTGTTAAGTTGCTCTTTTAAGGGTTTTTAAGCGTTTTTGGCACTTTCGCGCATAAAGTAGCTCAACAATGGTTTGTTTTGCACGAAACTTGGCACACAATACTATTTGGTATAATTTATTGTGTTGAAATGCTTATTTTTGAAAATCATAGTCTTATGCGAGGAATTCCGTGCTAAGTTTCGATTTCATGGTTTCTTAAGCTTTTTTGGCACTTTCGCGCATAAAGTAGCTCAAACTTGGTTTGTTTTTCACGAAACATGGCAAACAACACTATTTGGTATAGATTATTGTGTTGAAGTGGCGAGAATTGAACTTCATAGTCATGTGCTAAATTGCGATTTTATGGGTTTTAAAGATTTTTTGATATTTTCGCTCGTAAAGTTGCTCAAACATGGTTTCTTTTACACGAAACTTGGCACACAATAATATTTGGTATATATTATTGTGTTGAAGTGTTTAGAATTGAAAATCATAGTCATATACTAGAAATTACTTGTTAAGTTGCTGTTTTAAAGGGTTTTTAAACGTTTTTGGCACTTTTAAGCATAAAGTAGCTCAAACTTGCTTTGTTTTGTACGAAACATGGCACACAACACTATTTTGCATATATTAATATGTTGAAGTGGTTAGAATTGAAAATCCTAGTTATATGCTAAAAATTACGTGTTAAGTTGCAATTTTAAAGGTTTTTAGGCGTTTTTGGAACTTTCAATCGTAAAGTAGCTCAAACTTGGTTTGTTTTACAAGAAACCGCGCACACAATACTATTTGGTATATATTGTTGTGTTGAAGTGGTTAGATTTTTAAATTACAATCATATGCTAGTAATTACGTGCTAATGGTTTTTAAGCTTTTTTGTCACTTTCGAGCATAAAGTAGCTGAAACTTGGTTTTTTTTTTGCACGAAACTTCTCACACAACACTATGTGGTATATATTATTGTGTTGAAGTGGTTATAAATGAAAATCATAGTCATATACTAGAAATTACGTGTTAAGTTGCTATTTTATGGGTTTTAAAGATTTTTTGGCACTTTCGCTCGTAAAGTAGCTCAAACATGGTTTGTTTTACACGAAACTTCACACACAATACTATTTGGTATATATTATTGTGTTGAAGTGGTTAGAATTGAAAATCATAGTCATATGCTAGAAATTACGTGTTAAGTTGCTATTTTATGGGTTTTAAGATTTTTTGTCACTTTCGTGCAAAAAGTAACTCAAACTTGGTTTTTTTTTGCTCGAAACTTGGCACACAACACTATGTCGTATATATTATTGTGTTGAAGTGGTTATGATTGACAATCATAGTCATATACTAGAAATTGCGTGCTAAGTTTCGATTTTATGGGTTGTTATGCTTTTTTGGCACTTTCGCGCATAAATTAGCTCAAACATGGTTTGTTTAGCACAAAACGTGGAACACAATACTATTTGGTATAAATTATTGTGTTGAAATGCTTATAATTGAAAATCATAGTCATATGCGAGAAATTCCGTGCTAAGTTTCGATTTCATGGTTTCTTAAGCTTTTTTGGCACTTTCGCGCATAAAGTAGCTCAAACTTGGTTTGTTATTCACGAAACTTGGCACACAACACTATTTGGTATAGATAATTGCGATTTTATGGGTTTTAAAGATTTTTTGGCACTTTCGCTCGTAAAGTAGCTTAAACATGGTTTGTTTTACCAAAACTTGGCACACAATACTATTTGGTATATATTATAGTGTTGAAGTGTTTAGAATTGAAAATCATACTCATATGCTAGAACTTACGTGGTAAGTTTCGACCTTATGGGTTTTTTAGATTTTTTGGCACTTTCGCGCATAAAGTAGCTCAAACTTGGTTTGTTTTGCACGACACATGGCACACAACACTGTTTGTCATATATTATTGTGTTGAAGTGGTTAGAATTGAAAATCATAGTGATATGTTAGAAATTACATGTTATGTTGCTATTTTAAGGGTTTTTAAGCGTTTTGGCACTTTCGCGCATAAAGTACCTCAAACTTTGTTTGTTTTACACGAAACCTGGCACACAATACTATTTGGTATATATTATTGTGTTGAAGTGGTTAGATTTTTAAATCACAGTCATATGCTAGTAATTACGTGCTAAGTTGCGATACTAATGGTTCTTAAGCTTTTTTGTCACTTTCGTGCATAAAGTTGTTCAACCTTGGTTTTTTATGGCACGAAACATGGCACACAATACTATGTGGAATATATTATTGTGTTGAAGTGGTTATCAATGAAAATCATAGTCATATACTAGAAATTACGTGCTAAGTGGCAATTTTATGGGTTTTTATGGTTTTTTGGCACTTTCGCGCATAAAGTAGCTCAAACTTTGTTTCTTTTGCACGAAACTTGGCACACAATACTACTTGGTATATTATTGTGTTGAAGTGGTTAGAATTGAAAATCATAGTCATATGCTAGAAATTACGTGTTAAGTTGCGAATTTAAGGGTTTTTAAGCGTTTTTGACACTTTCGCGCATAAAATAGCTCAAACTTGGTATGTTTTGCACGAATCTTGGCACACAACAAAATTTGGCATATATTATTTTGTTGAAGTGGTTAGAATTGAAATTCATAGTCATATGCTAGAATATAAGTGTTAATTTGCGATTTTAACGGTTTTTAAAAGTTTTTGGCACTTTCGCGCATAAAGTAGCTCAAACTTGGTTTGTTTTGCACGAAACTTGGCACACAACCCTATTTGGTATATATTATTGTGTTGAAGTGGTAAGAATTTAAAATCATAGTAATATGCTAGAAATTACGTGTTAAGTTGCTATTTTAAAGGTTTTTAAGCGTTTTTGGTACTTTCGCGCATAAAGTAGCTCAAACATGGTTGGTTTTGCACGAAACTTGGCACACAATACTATTTGGTATAAAATATTGTGTTGAAATGCTTATAATTGAAAATCATAGTCATATGCGAGAAATTCCGTGCTAAGTGTCGATTTCATGGTTTCTTATGCTTTTTTGGCACTTTCGCACATAAAGTAACTCAAACTTGGTTTGTTTTTCAGGAAACTTGGCACACAACACTATTTGGTATAGATTATTGTGATAAAGTGGCGAGAATTAAACTTCATAGTCATGTGCTAAATTGCGATTTTATGGGTTTTAAAGATTTTTTGGCACTTTCGCTCGTAAAGTAGCTCAAACATGGTTTGTTTTTCACGAAACTCGGCACACAATACTATTTGGTATATATTATAGTGTTGAAGTGTTTAGAATTGAAAATCATACTCATATGCTAGAAATTACGTTGTAAGTTTCGACTTTTTGGGTTTTTAAGATTTTTTGTAACTTTCGCGCATAAAGTAGCTAAAACTTGGTTTGTTTTGCACGACACTTGGCACACAACACTATTTGTCATATATTATTATGTTGAAGTGGTTAGAATTGAAAATCCTAGTTATATTCTAAAAATTACGTATTAAGTTGCGATTTAAGGGGTTTTTAAGCGTTTTTGGAACTTTCGCTCGTAAAGTACCTCAAACTTTGTTTGTTTTACACGAAACCTGGCACACAATACTATTTGGCATATATTGTTGTGTTGAAGTGGTTAGATTTTTAAATCACAGTCATATGCTTGTAATTACGTGCTAAGTTGCGATATTAATGGTTTTTAAGCTTTTTTTTCACTTTCTTGCATAAAGTAGTTGAAACTTTGTTTTTTCTTGGCACGAAACTTGCCACACAATAGTATATGGTATATATTATTGTGTTGAAGTGGTTATAAATGAAAATCATAGTCAAATACTAGAAATTACGTGCTAAGTGGCGATATTATGGGTTTTTATGCTTTTTTG
Organism: Amaranthus tricolor; assembly: GCF_026212465.1. Lineage (NCBI taxonomy): Eukaryota > Viridiplantae > Streptophyta > Magnoliopsida > Caryophyllales > Amaranthaceae > Amaranthus > Amaranthus tricolor. The sequence goes on along the minus strand of NC_080060.1, from coordinate 22,657,557 downwards.
GCACTTTCGCTCATAAAGTAGCTCAAAACTTGGTTTGTTTTGCACGAATCTTGGCACACAATACTATTTGGTATATTAATGTGTTGAAGTGGTTAGAATTGAAAATCATAGTCATATGCTAGAAATTACGTGTTAAGTTGCGAATTTAAGGGTTTTTAAGCGTTTTTGACACTTTCGCGCATAAAGTAGCACAAACTTGGTTTGTTTTGCACGAAACTTGGCACACAACAAAATTTGGCATATATTATTTTTTGAAGTGGTTAGAATTGAAATTCATAGTCATATGCTAGAATATACGTGTTAAGTTGCGATTTTAACGGTTTTTAAAAGTTTTTGGCACTTTCGCGCATAAAGTAGCTAAAACTTGGTTTGTTTTGCACGAAACTTGGCACACAATAGTATTTGGTATATATTAATGTGGTGAATTGGTAAGAATTTAAAATAATAGTCATATGCTAGAAATTACGTGTTAAGTTGCTATTTTAAGGGTTTTTAAGCGTTTTTGGCACTTTCGCGCATAAAGTAGCTCAAACATGGTTGGTTTTGCACGAAACTTGGCACACAATACTATTTGGTCTAAATTATTGTGTTAAATGCTTATAATTGAAAATCATAGTCGAATGCGAGAAATTCCGTGCTAAGTTTCGATTTCATGGTTTCTTAAGCTTTTTTAGCACTTTCGCGCATAAAGTAGCTCAAACTTGGTTTGTTTTTCACGAAACTTGGCACACAACACTATTTGGTATAGATTATTGTATTAAAGTGGCGAGAATTGAACTTCATAGTCATGTGCTAAATTGCGATTTTATGGGTTTTAAAGATTTTTTGGTACTTTCGCTCGTAAAGTAGCTCAAACATGGTTTATTTTACACGAAACTTGGCACACAATACTATTTTGTTTATATTATTGTGTTGAAGTGGTTAGAAGTGAAAATCATAGTCATATGCTAGAAATTACGTGTTAAGTTGCTGTTTTAAGGATTTTTAAATGTTTTTGGCACTTTTGCGCATAAAGTAGCTCAAACTTGCTTTGTTTTGTACGAAACATGGCACACAACACTATTTGACATATATTATTATGTTGAAGTGGTTATAATTGAAAATCCTAGTTATATGCTAAAAATTACGTTTTAAGTTGCGATTTTAAGGGTTTTTAAGCGTTTTTGGAACTTTCGATCGTAAAGTAGCTCAAACTTAGTTTGTTTTACACGAAACCTGGCACACAATACTATTTGGTATATATTTTTGTGTTGAAGTGGTTAGATTTTTAAATCACAGTCATATGCTAGTAATTACGTGCTATGTTGCGATATTAATGGTTTTTAAGGTTTTTTGTCACTTTCGAGCATAAAGTAGCTGAAACTTCATTTTTTTTGCACGAAACATGGCACACAACACTATGTGGTATATATTATTGTGTTGAAGTGGTTATAATGAAAATCATAGTCATATACTACAAATTACGTGCTAAGTGGCGATTTTATGGGTTTTTATGCTTTTTTGGCACTTTCGCGCATAAAGTAGCTCAAACTTGGTTTGTTTTTTTCACGAAACTTGGCACGCAATACTATTTGGTATATTATTGTGTTGAAGTGGTTAGAATTGAAAATCATAGTAATATGCTAGAAATTACGTCTTAAGTTGTGAATTTAAGGGTTTTTAAGCGTTTTTGACACTTTCGCGCATAAAGTAGCTCAAACTTGGTTTGTTTTGCACGAAACTTAGCACACAACAAAATTTGGCATATATTATTTTGTTGAAGTGGTTAGAATTGAAATTCATAGTCATATGCTAGAATATACGTGTTAAGTTGCGATTTTAATGGTTTTTCAAAGGTTTTGGCACTTTCGCGCATAAAGTAGCTCAAACTTGGTTTACTTTGCACGAAACTTGGCACACAACGCTATTTGGTATATTTTATTGTGTTGAAGTGGTAAGAATTTAAAATCATAGTCATATGCTAGAAATTATGTGTTAAGTTGCTATTATAAGGGTTTTTAAGCGTTTTTGGCACTTTCGCGCGTAAAGTAGCTCAAACTTGGTTTGTTTTGTACGAAACTTAGCACACAACACTATTTGGCATATATTATTGTGTTGAAGTGGTTAAAATAGAAAATCCTTGTTATACGCTAAAAATTACGTGTTAAGTTGCGATTTTAAGGGTTTTTAAGCGTTTTTGGCACTTTCGCTCGTAAAGTAGCTCAAACTTGGTTTGTTTTACACAAAACTTGGCACACAATACTATTTGGTATATATTCTTGTGTTGAAGTGGTTAGAATTTAAAATCACAGTCATATGCTAGTGATTACGTGCTAAGTTGCGATTTTAATGGTTTTTAAGCTTTTTTGTCACTTTCGTGCATAAAGTAGCTCAAACTTTGTATTTTTTTGCACGACACTTTGCACACAAAATGATTTGGTATATATTATTGTGTTGAAGTGGTTATAATTGAAAATCATAGTAATATACTAGAAATTACATGCTAAGTTGCGATTTTATGGGTTTTTAAGCTTTTTTGGCACTTTCGCGCATAAAGTAGCTCAAACTTAGTTTCTTTTGCACGAAACTTGGCACACAATACTATTTGGTATATTCTTGTGTTGAAGTGGTTAGAATTGAAAATCATAGTCATATGCTAGAAATTACGTGTTAAGTGGTCATTTTAAGGGTTTTTAAGCATTTTTGGCATTTTCGCACATAAAGTAGCTCAAACTTGGTTTGTTTTGCACGAAACTTGGCACACAATTCTCTTTGGCATATATTATTGTGTTGAAGCGGTTAGAATTGAAAATCATAGTCATATGCTAGAAATTACGTGTTAAGTTGCTATTTTAAGGGTTTTTAAGCGTTTTTGGCACTTTCGTGCATAAAGTAGCTCAAACTTCGTTTGTTTTGTACGAAACTTGGCACACAACACTATTTGGCATATATTATTGTGTTGAAGTGGTTAGAATTTAAAATCCTCGTCATATGCTAAAAATTACGTGTTAAGTTGCGAAATTAAGGGGTTTTAAGCGTTTTTGGAACTTTCGCTCGTAAAGTAGCACAAACTTGGTTTGTTTTTCACGAAACTTGGCACACAATACTATTTGGTATATATTGTTGTGTTGAAGTGGTTAGATTTTAAAACCACAGTCATATGCTAGTAATTACGTGCTAAGTTGCGATATTAATGGTTTTTAAGCTTTTTGGTTATTTTCGTGCATAAAGTAGTTGAAACTTGGTTTTTTTTGCACGAAACTTGGCACACAACATTATGTGGTATATATTATTTATTGAAGTGGTTATAAATGTAAATCATAGTCGTATACTAGAAATTACGTACTAAGTTGCGATTTTGTGGGTTTTTATGCTTTTTTGGCACTTTCACGCACAATGTAGCTCAAACTTGGTTTGTTTTGCACGAAACATGGCACACAACATTATTTGGTATATTCTTGTGTTGAAGTGGTTAGAATTGAAAATCATAGTCATATGCTAGAAATTACGTGTTAAGTTGCGATTTTAAGGGTTTTTAAGCGTTTTTGGCATTATCGCGGATAAAGTGGCTCAAACTTGGTTTGTTTGCACGAAACTTGGCACAAAATTCTCTTTGGCATATATTATTTTGTTGAAGTGGTTAGAATTAAAAATTATAGTCATATGCTAGAAATTACGTGTTAAGTTTCTATTTTAAGGGTTTTTAAGCGTTTTTGGCACTTTCGCGCATAAAGTAGCTGTAACTTGGTTTGTTTTGTACGAAACTTAGCACACAAAACTATTTGGCATATATTATTGTTTTGAAGTGGTTAAAATAGAAAATGCTTTATAAATGCTAAAATTTACGTGTTAAGTTGCGATTTTAAGGGTTTTTAAGCATTTTTGGTACTTTCGCTCGTAATGTAGCTCAAACTTGGATTGTATTACACGAAACTTGGCACACAATACTATTTGGTATATATTCTTGTGTGGAAGTGGTTAGAATTAAAAATCACAGTCATATGCTAGTAATTACGTGCTAAGTTGCGATTTTAATGGTTTTTAAGCTTTTTTGTCACTTTCGTGCATAAAGTAGCTCAAACTTTGTATTTTTTTTCACGACACTTTGCACATAAAATTATTTGGTATATATTATTGTGTTGAAGTGGTTATAATTGAAAATGATAGTCATATACTAGAAATTCCGTGCTAAGTTTCGATTTCATGGTTTCTTAAGCTTTTTTGGCACTTTCGCGCCTAAAGAAGCTCAAACTTGGTTTTTTTTCCCGAAACTTGGCACACAACACTATTTGGTATAGATTATTGTGTTAAAGTGGCGAGAATTGAACTTAATAGTCATGTGCTAATTTGCGATTTTATGGGTTTTAAATCACAATCATATGCTAGTAATTACGTGCTAAGTTGCAATATTAATGGTTTTTAAGCTTTTTTTTCACTTTCTTGCATAAAGTAGTTGAAACTTTGTTTTTTCTTGGCAGGAAACTTGGCACACAATACTATGTGGTATATATTATTGTGTTGAAGTGGTTATAAATGAAAATCATAGTCATATACTAGAAATTACGTGCTAAGTGGCGATTTTATGGGTTTTTATGCTTTTTTGGCACTTTCGCGCATAAAGTAGCTCAAACTTTGCTATTTTTTCACGACACTTTGCACACAAAATTATTTGGTATATATTATTGTGTTGAAGTGGTTATAATTGAAAATCATAGTCATATAATAGAAATTACGTGTTAAGTTGCGATTTTATGGGTTTCTAAGCTTTTTTGGCACTTTCGCGCATAAAGTAGCTCATACTTTGTTTGTTTTGCACGAAACTTGGCACACAATACTATTTGGTATATTCTTGTGTTGAAGTGGTTAGAATTGAAAATCATAGTCATACGCTAGAAATTACGTATTAAGTTGCCATTTTAATGGTTTTTAAACGTTTTTGCCATTTTCGCGCATAAAGTAACTTGGTTTGTTTTGCACGAAACTTGGCACACAATACTATTTGGTATATTATTGTGTTGAAGTGGTTAGAATTGAAAATCATAGTCATATGCTAGAAATTACGTGTTAAGTTGCGAATTTAAGGGTTTTTAAACGTTTTTGACACTTTCGCGCATAAAGTAGCTCAAACTTGGTTTGTTTCGCACGAAACTTGGCACACAAAAAAATTTGGCATATATTATTTTCTTGAAGTGGTTAGAATTGAAATTCATAGTCATATGCTAGAATATACGTGTTAAGTTGTGATTTTAAGGGTTTTTATAAGTTTCTTGCACTTTCGCGCATAAATTAGCTCAAACTTTGTTTGTTTTGCACGACACTTGGCACACAACACTATATGGTATATATTATTGTCTTGAACTGGTTATAATTGAGAATCATAGTCATACGCTAGAAATTACTTAAGAAGTTTCTATTTTATGGGTATTTAAGCTTTTTTGGCACTTTCGCGCATAAAGTAGCTCAAACTTGGTTTGTTTTGCGCGAAACTTGGCACACAATACTATTTGGTATAAATTATTGTGTTCAAATGCTTATAATTGAAAATCATAGTCTTATGCAAGAAATTCCGTGCTAAGTTTCGATTTCATGGTTTCTTAAGCGTTTTTGGCACTTTCGCGCATAAAGAAGCTCAAACTTGGTTTTTTTTTTCCCGAAACTTGGCACACAACACTATTTGGTATAGATTATTGTGTTAAAGTGGCGAGAATTGAACTTAATAGTCATGTGCTAAATTGCGATTTTATGGGTTTTAAAGATTTTTTGACACTTTCGCTCGTAAAGTAGCTCAAACATGGTTTGTTTTACACGAAACTTGGCAAACAATACTATTTGGTATATATTATTGTGTTGAAGTGGTTAGAATTGAAAATCATAGTCATATACTAGAAATTATGTGCTAAGTGGCGATTTTATGGGTTTTAAAGATTTTTTGGCACTTTCGCTCGTAAAGTAGCTCAAACATGGTTTGTTTTACACGAAACTTCGCACACAATACTATTTGGTATATATTATTGTGTTGAAGTGGATAGAATTGAAAATCATAGTCATATGCTAGAAATTATGTGTTAAGTTGCTGTTTTAAGTGTTTTTAAACATTTTTGGCACTTTTGCACATAATGTAGCTCAAACTTGCTTTGTTTTGTACGAAACATGGCACACAACACTATTTGGCATATATTATTATGTTGAAGTTGTTAGAATTGAAAATCCTATTTCTATGCTAAAAATAGTCATATACTAGAAATTACGTGCTAAGTTGCGATTTTATGGGTTATTATGCTTTTTTGGAACTTTCGCGCGTAAAGTAGCTCAAACATGGTTTGTTTTGCACGAAACGTGGCACACAATACTATTTGGTATAAATGATTGTGTTGAAATGCTTATAATTGAAAATCATAGTCATATGCGAGAAATTCCGTGCTAAGTGTCGATTCCATGGTTTCTTAAGCTTTTTTGGCACTTTCGCGCATAAAGTAGCTCAAACTTGGTTTGTTTTTCACGAAACATGGCACACAACACTATTTGGTATAGATTATTGTGATAAAGTGGCGAGAATTGAACTTCATAGTCAAGTGCTAAATTGCGATTTTATGGATTTTAAAGATTTTTTGGCACTTTCCACTAGTGGAAAAAACATCATTTGCTGCGGTTTTGGCCCCCAGCAATTGTGATAGCAGCAAATGTCGTACTTTAATTGCTGCGGTTCAAAACCACAGCAAATATGGGCCTTATTTGCTGCGGTCATGGGCATAAACCGCAGCAAATAAAGAGTGTTATTTGCTGCGGTCATGGTTGAAAACCGCAGCAAATAACACTCTTTATTTGCTGCGGTCATGTTCAAAACCGCAGCAACTACCTCTTTTTTCTTTTTTTTGTTCTTTTTCTGTTTTAACTTTATAATAATGCAACAATAATACAATGTAATAACAGTGATTAATCCAATGATAATCACATTAATCAACATTATAATAATGCAATAGTAATAATAAACTCTCGCTCGTATATATAATATAATATTACGTACATATATATATATATACACGTTAAAGTATAAAAAATAATCTACTATAATTACAATTTATCAAGGACAAATATTAGCAAGATGCACGGCTATCTTTTCTTTTAATTCGCGCATCTCTTCACTTCTCAAAGGGCGTGTTTCCCTCGGAATGTCGTTTAAAACCTATATATAATATTAAAATAAAAGATATTAACATTAGATTATACCAATAATATATTTAATTAAGAGCGTAATAAATACTTACGACATCTATATTTTCGACTCCAAAGTCCTTCACGGAATTTATAATATCGTCCATAAACTTCAGCGCGTAGTAGCCGCAGTCAACGGAAGAAGAAGGTTGTTGAAAGCACTAAGAGAAAATAGATGTTAGTGTCAAAAACGGTTAAAAACGCATAAAATCGCAACTTAACACGTAAATTCTAGAATATGACTATGATTTTAAATTCTAACAACTTCTACACAATAATATATACCAAATAGTGTTGCGTGCCAAGTTTCGTGCAAAACAAACAAAGTTTGAGCTACTTTACGCGCAAAATCGACAAAAACGCTTAAAAACCCTTAAAATCGCAACTTAACACCTAATTTCTAGCATATGACTATTATTTTCAATTCTAACCATTTCAACACAATAATATATGCCAAATAGTGTTGTGTGCCATGTTTCGTGCATAACAAACCTTGTTTGACCTACTTTACGCGCGAAATTGACAAAAACACTTAAAAATCCTTAAAATCGCAACTTAACTTCTAATTTCTAGCATATGACTATTACTTTAAATTCTAACCATTTCAACACAATAATATATGCCAAATAGTGTTGTGTGCTATGTTTCGTGCATAACAAACCATGTTTGACCTACTTTACGCGCGAAATTGACACAGCAGCAAACTAGTGACCAGCCACCTTGCACGACACGTGGAGACCAAACCTATGCATCCAGGACCTAGGCTAAAGTGGAAATGGAATCTTGGTACTTGGATCTAGCTATCAAGGTCCTAAAACCATTCTAACAATCCCCGTGGACTCCTAGAAGCTTAGCAGAAGGAGGGTTGCTCGACAGTTTGCTAGATCAGAATTTTGTTTATGTGTTTGTGGTTGTTTCGTGTTCTTTTCATGATCATTTGTAGTTTTTGACTGTGTCATTAATCAAAGCTTACGCAAAACATTAATCCTTGCATAACCAAGGCCTTAATCAGCCCTGGATTCGCATCAAAACCAAGTTTGAGTACTTTACGCGCGAAATTGACAAAAACGATTAAAAACCCTCAAAATCGCAACTTAACTTCTAATTTCTAGCATATGACTATTATTTTCAATTCTAACCATTTCAACACAATAATATATGCCAAATAGTGTTGTGTGCCAAGTTTCATGCATAACAAACCATGTTTGACCTACATTACGCGCAAAATTGACAAAAATGCTTAAAAACACTTAAAATCGCAACTTAACTTCTAATTTCTAGCATATGACTATTATTTTCAATTCTAACCATTTCAACACAATAATATATGCAAAATAGTGTTGTGTGCCAAGTTTCGTGCATAACAAACCATGTTTGACCTATGTTACGCGCGAAATTGACAAAAACGCTTAAAAATCCTTAAAATCGCAACTTATCTTCTAATTTCTAGCATATGACTATTATTTTAAATTCTAACCATTTCAACACAATAATATATGCCAAATAGTGTTGTGTGCCAAGTTTCGTGCATAACAAACCATGTTTGACCTACTTTACGCGCGAAATTGACACAGCAGCAAACTAGTGACCAGACCACCTTGCACGACACGTGGAGACCAAACCTATGCATCCAGGACCTAGGCTAAAGTGGAAATGGAATCTTGGTACTTGGCTCTAGCTATCAAGGTCCTAAAACCATTCTAACAATCCCCGTGGACTCCTAGAAGCTGAGCTGAAGGAGGGCTGCTCGACAGTTTGCTAGATCAGAATTTTGTTTAAGTGTTTGTAGTTGTTTCGTGTTCTTTTCATGATCATTTGTAGTTTTTGACTGTGTCATTAATCAAAGCTTACGCACAACATTAATCCTTGCATAACAAAGGCCTTAATCAGCCCCGGTTTCGCATCAAAACCAAGTTTGAGTACTTTACGCGCGAAATTGACAAAAACGTTTAAAAACCCTTAAAATCGCAACTTAACTTCTAATTTCTAGCATATGACTATTATTTTCAATTCTAACCGTTTCAACACAATAATATATGACAAATAGTGTTGTGTGCCAAGTTTCGTGCATAACAAACCATGTTTGACCTACTTTACGCGCAAAATTGACAAAAACGCTTAAAAACACTTAAAATCGCAACTTAACTTCTAATTTCTAGCATATGACTATTATTTTCAATTTTAACCATTTCAACACAATAATATATGCCAAATAGTGTTGTGTGCCAAGTTTCGTGCATAACAAACCATGTTTGACCTACGTTACGCGTGAAATTGACAAAAACGCTTAAAAACCCTTAAAATCGCAACTTAAAATCGAATTTGTGTACCTTTCTTGCTATCCATTTTGGAAATGTGGCTCTAGATGTAGATCCCATTTGTCCACGCACTCTTTTCATTGCGCTGAAACGCATGGGAAAAGTAATACTATTTATATATTTATATAACACTTAATTAAATCAAATTGGTAAAATAATTAATATTACGTACGTATTCAACAACGATTTGAATCTTGTGTTGCGAGGTGGGCTTTGAGGTTTTTGTAATGAGTCGAAGACGTGCACAGTGTTCGTTAAAGGACAAATGATCAAAAGTATCCAATGCAAACTGCAAACACAAATTTAAAATCAACAAATTAGAGATTAGGTGACTTTAAAAATCAAAAGATAAGTTCAATTTCAATAATAAAACTTACTCTTCCCAATATGGAGCCAGAATGAATGTGTGTTTAGATGCAAGGGAGTTAGTCAAAGCAGTCTCAATGTATGCTCTGACCTGATCTAGATCATTTCTACATTTACTACCCGAAATCGACTCCGGACAAAACCATCCAATATTTATTGGAGGTTCGCAAGAATTTAGCTCCTCGTAAGCCGCACTAAACTCAAAAATAAGAGAATTTTGTTAGTAATTCGGTCATTAAAACAATTAAACGAACAACAATGCCTAACTTGTAAGATAATGAACATCACCTCATGTAGACATGGAAAAGAGCTACGTTCAGCATCTCTCCTCTCAAAAATTGCCCGATGTCACTAGGACCAATAATTACAAACGAGCTCTCTATAAAGCAGTATTGCTCCTTCAGCAGGGGCAAAATGATTGGTTCCTCCTCACTTATGCGAGATGCACAATAGTGCAGCCATTTGTAATCTTAAGAGAGATATTTTAGCTCCTCATCAGTCAAAATTGGAGTGCTTGGCATCGACTTTGACCCAGTCGACACCTTTGCTGAGGAACCGACCTCTCTCCAAGATCTCTTTGGACTCTTTTGCTATTTCAATTTATACAATTAAATTAGTGTGAGCATGCAATATATCAAAATGCTCACTCAAAAAAGGATGAACTTCCGGAATATGATGCAACACATACAAGTGTGCTTGTAGAAGGCTTTCTCGAGGAGGTGTGACCGATTTGGAGCCAATTGTTCCTTTTCCCTCAAGCCTTCCTTCATGTCTAGAGGTGGGAAGTCCAATAGGCTTTGCCATGGCCAAATACTCGGCTATAAAGTTTCTAATCTCATCGCTCACAGTGCCTTGAATCATACTCCCCTCGGGTTGTGCTGGATTCCTCACCTTGTTTTGTTAAAGACCCATGTGTCTTTCAAAAGGATAACACCACCTTAAAAAAACTGGACCCAAAAGCTTGATCTCACGAACAAGATGGAAAATAAGATGAACCATTATGTCAAAGAAAGAAGGTGGAAAATACATCTCAAACTTGCATAAAGTTACAATCACGTCGAGTTGAAGTGCATCAAGTTTAAAGGGATCAAGAACTTTACTACAAATTGTGTTGAAGAACGAACATAGCTCGGTAATAGCATATCTCACATGTTTTGGCAGTATTCCACGGATTGCAATTGGTAAGAACACTTGCATCATTACAAGGCAATCGTGAGATTTCATGCTTCCCAACTTCAGATCACCATTTAGGCTCACAAATCTCTTCATGTTGGATGAGTACCCAGACGAAACCTTAATGCCATACAAACACTCACAAAATGTCCGCTTCTCTGCTTTGGACAATGTGTAGCAAGCTGGAGGCAAATAAACTTTGTCATTACTCATCTTCTTCTTACTGCCACCAACTTCATCAGCTCTATTCCTTTTCTTACTCACCTTAACATGTGCCCACAACTCCGGACGAAGACCCTTACGTTCAAACCAATCTCGCACGGCCCTAACATCTTTTGTGTTAACCGGAATGTTCATGAGAGTCCCAAGTATGGCATCGCATACATTTTTCTCTATATGCATAACGTCAAGACAATGCCTAACCTGTAGATCTCTCCAATATGGAAGCTTCCAAAAGATTGATTCTTTTTTCAATAATCGGTCTTCACCCCCTTGCACTTGCCCCGTTTTACCAAATACAGTCTCAACTCCCTTAACCTGTTCATAAACCTCATAATCGGTCAACGGTCGACGAGCTACACGGTCCTCAACCTCCCCGTTGAACAACTTCTTCTTCTTACGATATTGGTGGTCTCGTGGGAGGAACTTTCGATGGTGCATGAATACGTGTTTGCACTTAGGAATCCATGTGGATTCCATGTCATCGATACATATTGGGCATGCTTTCTTCCCTTTGTTCTTATACCCCGATAAGTTGCCATATGCCGGAAAATCATTAACGATGCATAAAAGCATTGCTCGCAAGGTGAACTCTTCATTAGCATATGCATCAAACACTGAAACGCCTTCATCCTACATCTTTCTCAAATCCTCAACGAGAGGTGCAAGATACACATCTATGTCATTGCCAGGTTGTTTAGGACCCGAGATAAGAAGCGAAAGCATTATGTACTTACGCTTCATACACAACCAAGGTGGCAAATTATAGATCACTAAAAGTACCGGCCAAGTACTATGTTGAGAACCAAGATTGCCGAATGGGTTCATTCCATCCGTACACAGTCCAAGCCTTAAATTACGAACCTCATCCCCAAAAGTCTTATGCAACCTATCAATACTCTTCCACTCCGGTGAATCAGACGGATGTGTGAGCAAGTGACCTTTCTTCACCCTATCTGCATGCCACCTCAAATTTAACGCATCTTTCTTTATAGAAAACAAGCGCTTGAATCTAGGTATTATTGGAAGATACCACAATACCTTAGCCGGGGGCCCTTTAGCATCCCGAGCCCCTTTACGCTTGTAGCGCGATAACCTACACCTAGGACACTCTTCTAAGTTCTCTTTTTCATTCCGATACAACACACAATCATTCGGACACGCATGAATCTTCTGGTAGTCTAAGCCGAAAGGACACATGAGCTTTTTGGCATAATATGTCGACTTTGGAAGTTCATTTCCCTCAGGAAGCATCTCACCTAACGCTTCTAATAACATTGTGAAACTAGCGTCACTCCAATTGAACTTTGACTTAATGTTGAAAATTGTCAACACTGCTGTTAGTTTGGTGAACTTTGTACATCTAGGGTACAAAGGCTTTTGAGAAGCCTCTGTCAAAAAGTCAAAAACACGAGGACGTTTTCCTAACTCATCCTCGACTCCCTCCATCATCTCATCAACACGATCCACATCCTCATCGACATTCTCTTCATCTGTCTCATACCCATCAACATGTTCTACTACCTCCTCATTGACATCGACCACATTATTGACGTCCTCAACAACACTTTTCTCTTTGTAAACTCCCTCCTCACCATGCCAAACCCAAACATGATATTGAGGCCTAAACCCACGTCGAAGTATGTGCTCCCTAAGGATATCAACACTATCTACCTTTGATACATTGCCACAATTGACACATGGGCAATAAAAACCAACTCCCCCGTCCTAACTTGATGTTCAACCGCAATACTACAAAATTCTAATACGCCATCAATAAATTCTGACGATTCAATGCTTCCATACATCCAAGAACAATCGTTTGTCATCCTAATTAGTGTGATTAATAATTGATTCAAAACAAAACAATAATTAATAATATTCATATAAAAACAATAAAAATTAATAATTAATAATGTTTTTTAAGATTGTTAATGATGACTTGTAGGTGATTACTTTATAACTATAATTGGTCACTTTAGAATTGCTACAAATTATTTGAAGGCACTTAAACTCTTTGATTATAATGATCTTTCTAAAAATTTTTAAAAAAATAAAATTTAAAGTTATAATTGACTTTAATATACATCAAATTATATAACCTAATAGTGATCTTATTTGAAAATTTATGATACTAGCTACAAACTAGATGTAGAGTACAAACAAGCATAAGTCCAATTCACCCTTAAAATCCGGTCTAGTGGCTTATCAATGAACTCCAACAACAACATAAACGAATCATACAATATTAAACGAACAAGAAACTTAAAAATTAAAAATACTTTCTGAACAAAAAATTATTTACTCCACAAATAATAATATACTAGTATTATTTATCAACTAGGAGTATTATTATTTTGTATTAACTATATATTAGAAATAACATGAAAAATAAGAAATGATATATTAATATTTTCATAATAAAATTTCACCTATTTCCCTAACCCTCAAGCAAATAAATACAATCATTAAAATACTAGATACTCACTTCAATTCAAAACAATTATTTCATTTATGTAAAAATCAGTATTTTATGTAAAATCTATAAGTTGAAACATAGTAAAGTAAAATTTTATTTAATTCGTTAAAATTTAAATTTTATTAATATTAATTTTTAATAATTTTTAAAACATACACAACTAAAAATATTTAAAATCGAAATAATTAAATCAGTTAAATTGTGAAAAACAAATATGACAACAACAAGAACAGAAGCAAATTTAAGCATTTAGACAACAACAAGAACAAGAACAGAAGCAAGGATTTACAACAATAAGAACAACAAGATTATATTCGATTTTTTACAACAAGAATAAGCAACAAGAACAACAACGTAACAAGATTTTTTACAAGAACAGCAACAACAAGAAGATGAACAGAAACATAATTATATTCGATGAACAGCAACAAGAACAGCAAAAAAATTCGAAGTTGGTTCAAAATAAAAATAAGGTAATTAATTTAGGTTTTTTTTAGATATTTATCACACGTACAGTAGATGAACAGAAGCAACAAGAACAGCAACAAAACAGAAGCAACAAGTAGGTTTATGAAAATTCGAAGTTTGATGATGAACAAGAACAGAAGCAAAGATTTACCTTCAAAACACAACTTTGATGATGTACAGTAGATGAAAAGAAACAACAAGAACAGCAACAAGTTTGTGAAGATGAATAGCAACAAGTTTGTGAAGATGAACAGCGACAAGTTTGTGAAGATGAACAACAACGAACACAAATGAAGATGAATAACAGCAAATGAATAAAACAGCGTTTGTGAATGAAGATGAACACAAGATGAAGCAAATTAATCTTATACGTTTGTGAAGATGTAGAATAGAGGAACGAAAAGCAAATGAAGATGAAGCGTTTTTTCAATGAACAACTGTACTGTATAACGTATTTGAGAAGATATGCGAAATAAAAAGAAACTAGCGGGTTTTCGTCCAACGAACATTTGCTGCGGTTCACAACAAAATCGGAGCAAATAATCTAATTTTGAAGGGTTATTTGCTGCGGTTGTGGAAGAACCGGAGCAATTAAGCTAATTTTGAAGGGTTATTTGCTGCGGTTGTGGCAAAATCGCAGCAATTAATGCATGATGCTAGGGTATTTGCTGCGGTCATAGGGTTAACCGCAGCAATTAGAGTATTTTTTTTTTTAATACGTTTTCCTATTTTTTGCTGCTAATACACAAAAACCGCAGCAAATAATGAGCAGCAAATACATTTTTTTCCACTAGTGTTCGCTCATAAAGTAGCTCAAACATGGTTTGTTTTACACGAAACTTGGCACACAATACTATTTAGTATATATTATAGTGTTGAAGTGTTTAGAATTGAAAATCATACACATATGCTAGAAATTACGTGGTAAGTTTCGACTTTATGGGTTTTTAAGATTTTTTGTCACTTTCGCGCATAAAGTAGCTCAAACTTGGTTTGTTTTGTACGACACATGGCACACAACACTATTTGTCATATATTATTGTGTTGAAGTGGTTAGAATTGAAAATCGTAGTCATATGCTAGAAATTACGTGTTAAGTTGCTATTTTAAGGGTTTTTAAGCGTTTTTGGCACTTTCGTGCATAAAGTAGCTCAAACTTGGTTTGTTTTGTACGAAACATGGCACACAACACTATTTGGCATATATTATTGTGTTGAAGTGGTTAGAATTGAAAATCCTTGGTATATGCTAAAAATTACGTGTTAAGTTGCGATTTTAAGGGTTTTTAAGCGTTTTTGGAACTTTCGCTCGTAAAGTAGCTCAAACTAGGTTTGTTTTACACGAAACTTGGCACACAATACTATTTTGTATATATTGTTGTGTTGAAGTTGTTGGATTTTAAAATCACAGTCATATGCTAGTAATTACGTGCTAAGATGCGATATTAATGGTTTTTAAGCTTTTTTGTCACTTTCGTGCATAAAGTAGCTGAAACTTGGTTTTTTTTTTGCACGAAACTTGGCACACAACACTATGTGGTATATATTATTGTGTTGAAGTGGTTATAAATGAAAATCATAGTCGTATACTAGAAATTACGTGCTAAGTTGCGATTTTATGGGTTTTTGATACTTTTTCGCCACTTTCGCGCATAAAGTAGCTCAAACTTGGTTTGTTTTACACGAAACATGGCACACAATAATATTTGGTATATTATTGTGTTGAAGTGGTTAGAATTGGAAATCATAGTCATATGCTAGAAATTACGTGTTAAGTTGCGAATTTAAGGGTTTTTAAGCGTTTTTGGCACTTTCGCGCATAAAGTAGCTCAAACTTGGTTTGTTTTGCACGAAACTTGGCACACAACAAAATTTGGCATATATTATTGTGTTGAAGTGGTTAGAATTGAAATTCATAGTCATATGCTAGAATATACGTGTTAAGTTGCGATTTTAACGGTTTTTAAAAGTTTTTGGCACTTTCGCGCATAAAGTAGCTCAAACTTGGTTTGTTTCGCACGAAGTATGTCACACAACACTATTTGGTATATATTAAGATGTTGAAGTGGTTAGAATTGAAAATCATAGTCATATGCTAGAAATTACGTGTTAAGTTGCTGTTTTAAGGGTTTTTAAACGTTTTTGGCACTTTCGCGCATAAAGTAGCTTAAACTTGCTTTGTTTTTTACGAAACATGGCACACAACACTATTTGGCATATATTATTTTGTTGAAGTGGTTAAAATTGAAAATCCTAGTTATATGCTTAAAATTACGTGTTAAGTTGCGATTTTAACGGTTTTTAAGCGTTTTTGGAACTTTCGCTCGTAAAGTACCTCAAACTTGGTTTGTTTTAAACGAAACCTGGCACGCAATACAATTTGGTATATATTGTTGTGTTGAAGTGGATAGAATTTAAAATCACAGTCATATGCTAGTAATTACGTGCTAAGTTTCGATTTTAATTGTTTTTAAGCTTTTTTGTCACTTTCGTGCATAAACTTTGTATTTTTTTTCACAGAACTTTGCACACCAAAACTATTTGGTATATATTATTGTGTTGAAGTGGTTGTAATTGAAAATCATAGTCATATACTAGAAATTACGTGCTAAGTTGAGATTTTATGGGTTTTTAAGCTTTTTTTGAACTTTCGCGCAGAAAGTAGCTAAAACTTGGTTTTTTTTGCACGAAACTTGGCACACAATACTATATGGTATATTCTTGTGTTGAAGTGGTTAGAATTGAAAATAATAGTCATATGCTAGAAATTACTTGTTAAGTTGCGATTTTAAGGGTTTTTTAAGCGTTTTTGGCATTTTCGCGCATAAAGTAGCTCAAACTTGGTTTGTTTTGCACGGAACTTGGCACACAATTCTATTTGGCAAATATTATTTTGTTGAAGTGGTTAGAATTGAAATTCATAGTCATATGGTAGAATATACGTGTTAAGTAGCGATTTCAAGGGTTTTTAAAAGTTTTTGGCATTTTCGCGCATAAAGTAGCTCAAACTTAGTTTGTTTTGCACGATTCTTGGCGCACAACACTGTTTGGTATATATTTTTGTATTGAACTAGTTATAATTGAGAATCATAGTCATATGGTAGAAATTACTTGCTAAGTTTCAATTTTATGGGTATTTAAGCTGTTTTGGCACATTCGCGCATAAAGTAGCTCAAACTTGGTTCGTTTTGCACTAATCATGGCACACAACACTATTTGGTATATATAATTATGTTGAAGTGGTCAGCATTGAAAAGCATAGTCATATGCTAGAAATTACATGTTAAGTTGATGTTTTAAGGGTTTTTAAACGATTTTGGCACATTCGCGCATAAATTAGCTCAAATCTTGTTTGTTTTGTACGAAACTTGGCACACAACACTATTTGGCATATATTATTGTGTTAACTGGTTAAAATTGAAAATCCTAGTTTTAAAAATTACGTGTTAAGTTGCGATTTTAAGGGTTTTTAAGCGTTTTTGGCACTTTCGCTCGTAAAGTAGCTCAAACTTGGTTTGTTTTACACAAAACTTGGCACAAAATACTATTTGGTATATATTGATGTGTTGAAGTGGTTAGAATTTAAAATCACAGTCATATGCTAGTAATTACGTGCTAAGTTGCGATTTTAATGGTTTTTAAGCTTTTTTGTCACTTTCGTACATATAGTAGCTCAACTTTGTATTTTTTTACACGAAACTTAGCACACAACACTATTTGGTATATATTATTGTGTTGAAGTGGTTATAATTGGTAATCATAGTCATACACTAGAAATTACGTGCTAAGTTGCGATTTTATGGGTTTTTATGCTTTTTTGGCACTTTCGCGCATAAAGTAGCTCAAACTTGGTTTGTTTTGCACGAAACATGGCACACAATACTATTTGGTATATTTTTGTGTTGAAGTCGTTAGAATTGAAAATCATAGTCAAATGCTATAAATTACGTGTTAAGTTGTGTTGAAGTCGTATAAATTACTTGTTTAAGTTCCACGAAACATGGCACACAACACTATTTGGCATATATTATTGTATTAAAGTGGTTAGAATTGAAATTCGTTGTCATATGCTAGAATATACGTGTTAACTTGCGATTTTAAGGGTTTTTAAAAGTTTCTAGCACTTTCGCGCATAAAGTTGCTCAAACTTTGTTTGTTTTGCACGACACTTGGCACACAACACTATTTGGTATATATTATTGTGTTGAACTGGTTATAATTGAGAATCATAGTCATATGCTAGAAATTACTTGCTAAGTTTGAATTTTATGGGTATTTAAGCTTTTTTGGCTCTTTCATGCATAAAATAGGTCAAACTTCGTTTGTTTTGCACGAAACTTGGCACACAATACTATTTGGTATATTTTTGTGTTGAAGTGGTTAGAATTGAAAATCATAGTCATATGCTATATATTACGTGGTTATAATTGAGAATCATAGTCATATGCTAGAAATTACTTAAGAAGTTTCTATTTTATGGGTATTTAAGCTTTTTTTGGCACTTTCGAGCATAAAGTAACTCAAACTTGGTTTGTTTTGCACGAAACTTGGCACACAACACTATTTAGTACAGATTATTGTATTAAAGTGGTAAGAATTTAAAATCATAGTCATATGCTAGAAATTACGTGTTAAGTTGCTCTTTTAAGCGTTTTTAAGCAATTTTGGCACTTTCGCGCATAAAGTAGCTCAAACATGGTTTATTTTGCACGAAACTTGGCACACAATACTATTTGGTATAAATTATTGTGTTGAAATGCTTAGAATTAAAAATCATAGTCTTATGCGAGAAATTCCGTGCTAAGTTTCGATTTCATGGTTTCTTAAGCTTTTTTGGCACTTTCGCGCATAAAGTAGCTCAAGCTTGGTTTATTTTTCACGAAACATGGCAAACAATACTATTAGGTATAGATTATTGTGTTAAAGTGGCGAGAATTGAACTTCGTTGTCATGTGCTAAATTGCGATTTTATGGGTTTTAAAGATTTTTTGGCACTTTCGCTCGTAAAGTAGCTCAAACATGGTTTGTTTTACACGAAACATGGCACACAATACTATTTGGTATATATTATTGTGTTGAAGTGGTTAGAATTGAAAATCATACTCATATGCTAAAAATTACGTGGTAAGTTTCGACTTTATGGGTTTTTAATATTTTTTCTCACTTTCGCGCATAAAGTAGCTCAAACTTGGTTTGTTTTGCACGATACTTGGCACACAACACTATTTGTCATATATTATTGTGTAGAAGTGGTTAGAATTGAAAATCATAGTCATATGCTAGAAATTACGTGTTATGTTTCTATTTTAAGGGTTTTTAAAGTGCATAAAGTAGCTCAAACTTGGTTTGTTTTGTACGAAACTTGGCACACAACACTATTTGGCAAATATTATTGTGTTGAAGTGGTTAGAATTGAAAATCCTAGTTATATGCTAAAAATTACGTGTTATGTTGCGATTTTAAGGGTTTTTAAGCGTTTTTGGAACTTTTGCTCGTAAAGTAGCAAAAACTTGGTTTGTTTTACACGAAACTTGGCACACAATACTATTTGGTATATATTGTTGTGTTGAAGTTTTTAGATTTTAAAATCACAGTCATATGCTAGTAATTACGTGCTAAGTTGCGATATTAATGGTTTTTAAGCTTTTTTTTCACTTTCGTGCATAAAGTAGTTGAACCTTGGTTCTTTTTTTGGCACGAAACATGGCACACAATACTCTGTGGTATATGTTTTTGTGTTGAAGTGGTTATAAATGAAAATCATAGTCATATACTAGAAATTACGTGCTACGTGGCGATTTTATGGGTTTTTATGCTTTTTTTGGCACTTTCGCGCATAAAGTAGCTCAAACTTTGTTTGTTTTTCACGAAACATGGCACACAATACTATTTGGTATATTATTGTGTTGAAGTGGTTAGAATTGGAAATCATAGTCATATGCTAGAAATTACGTATTAAGTTGTGAATTTAAGGGTTTTTAAGCGTTCTTGGCACTTGCGCGCATAAAGTAGTTCAAACTTGGTTTGTTTTGCACGAAACTTGTCACACAACAAAATTTGGCATATATTATTTTTTTGAAGTGGTTAGAATTGAATATCATAGTCATATGCTAGAATATACGTGTTAAGTTGCGATTTTAACGGTTTTTTAAAAGTTTTTGGCACTTTCGCGCATAAAGTAGCTCAAACTTCGTTTGTTTTGCACGAAACATGGCACACAACACTATTTGGTATATATTATGATGTTGAAGTGGTTAGAATTGAAAATCATAGTCTTATGCAAGAAATTACGTGTTAAGTTGCTGTTTTAAGAGTTTTTTAATATTTTTGGCACTTTCGCGCATAAAGTAGCTCAAACTTTGTTTGTTCTGCACGAAACTTGGCACATAATACTATTTGGTATATTATTGTGTTGAAGTGGTTAGAATTGGAAATCATAGTCATATGCTAGAAATTACGTGTTAAGTTGTGAATTTAAGGGTTTTTAAGCGTTTTTGGCACTTTCGCGCATAAAGTAGTTCAAACTTGGTTTGTTTTGCACAAAACTTGGCACACAACAAAATTTGGCATATATTATTTTTTTAAAGTGGTTAGAATTGAAATTCATAGTCATATGCTAGAATATATGTGTTATGTTGCGATTTTAACGGTTTTTAAAAGTTTTTGGCACTTTCGCACATAAAGTAGTTCAAACTTCGTTTGTTTTGCACGAAACATGGCACACAACACTATTTGGTATATATTATGATGTTGAAGTGGTTAGAATTTAAAATCTTAGTCTTATGCTAGAAATTACGTGTTAAGTTGCTGTTTTAAGAGTTTTTAAATATTTTTGGCACTTTCGCGCATAAAGTAGCTCAAACTTTGTTTGTTTTGCACGAAACTTGGCACACAATACTATTTGGTATATTATTGTGTTGAGGTGGTTAGAATTTGAAATCATAATCATTTGCTAGAAATTACGTGTTAAGTTGTGAATTTAAGGGTTTTTAAGCGTTTTTGACACTTTCGCGCATAAAGTAGCTCAAACTTGGTATGTTTTGCACGAATCTTGGCACACATCAAAATTTGGCATATATTATTTTATTGAAGTGGTTAGAATTGAAATTCATAGTCATATGCTAGAATATAAGTGTTATGTTGCGATTTTAACGGTTTTTAAAAGTTTTTGTCACTTTCGCGCATGAAGTAGCTCAAACTTGGATTGTTTTGCACGAAACTTGGCACACAACATTATGTGGTATATATTATTGTGTTGAAGTGGTAAGAATTTAAAATCATAGTCATATGCTAGAAATTACGTGTTAAGTTGCTATTTTAAGGGTTTTTAAGCGTTTTTGGCACATTCACGCATAAAGTAGCTCAAACATGGTTGGTTTTGCACGAAACTTGGCACACAATACTATTTGGTATAAATTATTGTGTTGAAATGCTTATAATTGAAAATCATAGTCAGATGCGAGAAATTTCGTGCTAAGTTTCGATTTCATGGTTTCTTAAGCTTTTTTGGCACTTTCGCGCATAAAGTAGCTCAAACTTGGTTTGTTTTTCACGAAACTTGGCACACAACACTATTTGGTATATATTATTGTGTTGAAGTGTTTAGAATTGAAAATCATACTCATATGCTAGAAATTACGTGGTAAGTTTTGACTTTGTGGGTTTTTAAGATTTTTTGTCACTTTCGCGCATAAAGTAGCTAAAACTTGGTTTGTTTTGCACGACACTTGGCACACAACACTATTTGTCATATATTATTATGTTGAAGTGGTTAGAATTTAAATTCCTAGTTATATGCTAGAAATTACGTGGTAAGTTTCGGCTTTTTGGGTTTTTAAGATTTTTTGTCACTTTCGCGCATAAAGTAGCTCAAACTTGGTTTGTTTTGCACGACACTTGGCACACAACACTATTTGTCATATATTATTATGTTGAAGTGGTTAGAATTGAAAATCCTAGTTATGTGCTAAAAATTACGTGTTAAGTTTCTATTTTAAGGGTTTTTAAGCGTTTTTGGAACTTTCGCTCGTAAAGTACCTAAAACTTTGTTTGTTTAACACGAAACCTGGCACACAATACTATTTGGTATATATTGTTGTGTTGAAGTGGTTAGATTTTTAAATCACAGTCATATGCTAGTAATTACGTGCAAAGTTGCGATATTAATGGTTTTTAAGCTTTTTTTTTACTTTCGTGCATAAAGCAGTTGAAACTTTGTTTTTTTTTGGAACGAAACATGGCACGCAATACTATGTGGTATATATTATTGTGTTGAAGTGGTTATAAATGAAAATCATAGTCATATACTAGAAATTACGTGCTAAGTGGCGATTTTATGGGTTTTTATGCTTTTGTGGCACTTTCGCGTATAAAGTAGCTCAAACTTGGTTTGTTTTGCAAGAATCTTGGCACACAATACTATTTGGTATATTATTGTGTTGAAGTGGTTAGAATTGAAAATCATAGTCATATGTTAGAAATTACGTGTTAAGTTGCGAATTTAAGGGTTTTTAAGCGTTTTTGACACTTTCGCGCATAAAGTAGCTCAAACTTGGTATGTTTTGCACGAAACTTGGCACACAACAAAATTTGGCATATATTATTTTTTTGAAGTGGTTATAATTGAAATTCATATTCATATGCTAAAATATACGTGTTAAGTTGCGATTTTAACGGTTTCTAAAAGTTTTTGGCACTTTCGAGCAAAAAGTAGCTCAAACTTGGTTTGTTTAGCACGAAACTTGGCACACAACACTATTTGGTATATATTATTGTGTTGAAGTGGTAAGAATTTAAAATCATAGTCATATGCTAGAAATTACGTGTTAAGTTGTTATTTTAAGGGTTTTTTAAGCGTTTTTGGCACTTTCGCGCAAAAGTAGCTCAAACATGGTTGGTTTTGCACGAAACTTGGCACACAATACTATTTGGTAAAAATTATTGTGTTGAAATGCTTATAATTGAAAATCATAGTCAGATGCGAGAAATTTCGTGCTAAGTTTCGATTTCATGGTTTCTTAAGCTTTTTTGGCACTTTCGCGCATAAAGTAGCTCAAACTTGGTATGTTTTTCACGAAACTTGGCACACAACACTATTTGGTAAAGATTATTGTGTTGAAGTGTTTAGAATTGAAAATCATACTCATATGCTAGAAATTACGTGGTAAGTTTCAACTTTATGGGTTTTTAAGATTTTTTGTCACTTTCTCGCATAAAGAAGCTCAAACTTGGTTTGTTTTGCACGACACTTGGCACACAACACTATTTGTCATATATTATTATGTTGAAGTGGTTAGAATTGAAAATCCTAGTTATATGCTAGAAATAAGGTGGTAAGTTTCGACTTTATGGGTTTTTAAGATTTTTTGTCACTTTCGCGCATAAAGTAGCTCAAACTTGGTTTGTTTTGCACGACACTTGGCACACAACACTATTTGTCATATATTATTATGTTGAAGTGGTTAGAATTGAAAATCCTAGTTATATGCTAGAAATTACGTGGTAAGTTTCGATTTTATGGGTTTTTAAGATTTTTTGTCACTTTCGCGCATAAAGTAGCTCAAACTTGGTTTGTTTTGCACGACACTTGGCACACAACACTATTTGTCATATATTTTATGTTGAAGTGGTTAGAATTTAAAATCCTAGCTATATGCTAAAAATGACGTGTTAAGTTGCGATTTTAAGGGTTTTTAAGCGTTTTTGGAACTTTCGCTCGTAAAGTACCTCAAACTTTGTTTGTTTTACACGAAACCTGGCACACAATACTATTTGGTATATATTGTTTTGTTGAAGTGGTTAGATTTTTAAATCACAGTCATATGCTAGTAATTACGTGCTAAGTTGCGATATTAATGGTTTTTAAGCTTTTTTGTCACTATCGTGCATAAAGTAGTTGAACCTTGGTTTTTTTTTTGTCATGAAACATGGCACACAATACTATGTGGTATATATTATTTTGTTGAAGTGGTAATAAATGAAAATCATAGTCATATACTAGAAATTACGTGCTAAGTTGCGATATTAATGGTTTTTAAGCTTTTTTGTCACTCACGCGCATAAAGTAAAACTTTGTTTGTGTTGAAGTGGTTAGAATTGAAAATCATAGTCATATGCTAGAAATACGTGTTAAGTTGCGAATTTAAGGGTTTTTAAGCGTTTTTGACACTTTCGCGCATAAAGTAGCTCAAACTTGGTATGTTTTGCACGAATCTTGGCACACATCAAAATTTGGCATCTATTATTTTATTGAAGTGGTTAGAATTGAAATTCATAGTCATATGCTAGAATATAAGTGTTATGTTGCGATTTTAACGGTTTTTAAAAGTTTTTGTCACTTTCGCGCATAAAGTAGCTCAAACTTGGATTGTTTTGCACGAAACTTGGCACACAACATTATGTGGTATATATTATTGTGTTGAAGTGGTAAGAATTTAAAATCATAGTCATATGCTAGAAATTACGTGTTAAGTGGCTATTTTAAGGGTTTTTAAGCGTTTTTGGCATATTCACGCATAAAGTAGCTCAAACATGGTTGGTTTTGCACGAAACTTGGCACACAATACTATTTGGTATAAATTATTGTGTTGAAATGCTTATAATTGAAAATCATAGTCAGATGCGAGAAATTTCGTGCTAAGTTTCGATTTCATGGTTTCTTAAGCTTTTTGGCACTTTCGCGCATAAAGTAGCTCAAACTTGGTTTGTTTTTCACGAAACTTGGCACACAACACTATTTGGTATATATTATTGTGTTGAAGTGTTTAGAATTGAAAATCATACTCATATGCTAGAAATTACGTGGTAAGTTTCGACTTTATGGGTTTTTAAGATTTTTTGTCACTTTCGCGCATAAAGTAGCTAAAACTTGGTTTTGTTTTGCACGACACTTGGCACACAACACTATTTGTCATATATTATTATGTTGAAGTGGTTAGAATTTAAATTCCTAGTTATATGCTAGAAATTACGTGGTAAGTTTCGGCTTTATGGGTTTTTAAGATTTTTTGTCACTTTCGCGCATAAAGTAGCTCAAACTTGGTTTGTTTTGCACGACACTTGGCACACAACACTATTTGTCATATATTATTATGTTGAAGTGGTTAGAATTGAAAATCCTAGTTATATGCTAGAAATTACGTGGTAAGTTTCGGCTTTATGGGTTTTTAAGATTTTTTGTCACTTTCGCGCATAAAGTAGCTCAAACTTGGTTTGTTTTGCACGACACTTGGCACACAACACTATTTGTCATATATTATTATGTTGAAGTGGTTAGAATTGAAAATCCTAGTTATGTGCTAAAAATTACGTGTTAAGTTTCTATTTTAAGGGTTT
>NC_080060.1:22607522-22631910 GCF_026212465.1 Amaranthus tricolor | reverse complement strand
AACTTTGTTTGTTTTACACGAAACCTGGCACACAATACTATTTGGCATATATTGTTGTGTTGAAGTGGTTAGATTTTTAAATCACAGTCATATGCTTGTAATTACGTGCTAAGTTGCGATATTAATGGTTTTTAAGCTTTTTTTTCACTTTCTTGCATAAAGTAGTTGAAACTTTGTTTTTTCTTGGCACGAAACTTGCCACACAATAGTATATGGTATATATTATTGTGTTGAAGTGGTTATAAATGAAAATCATAGTCAAATACTAGAAATTACGTGCTAAGTGGCGATATTATGGGTTTTTATGCTTTTTTGGCACTTTCGCTCATAAAGTAGCTCAAAACTTGGTTTGTTTTGCACGAATCTTGGCACACAATACTATTTGGTATATTAATGTGTTGAAGTGGTTAGAATTGAAAATCATAGTCATATGCTAGAAATTACGTGTTAAGTTGCGAATTTAAGGGTTTTTAAGCGTTTTTGACACTTTCGCGCATAAAGTAGCACAAACTTGGTTTGTTTTGCACGAAACTTGGCACACAACAAAATTTGGCATATATTATTTTTTGAAGTGGTTAGAATTGAAATTCATAGTCATATGCTAGAATATACGTGTTAAGTTGCGATTTTAACGGTTTTTAAAAGTTTTTGGCACTTTCGCGCATAAAGTAGCTAAAACTTGGTTTGTTTTGCACGAAACTTGGCACACAATAGTATTTGGTATATATTAATGTGGTGAATTGGTAAGAATTTAAAATAATAGTCATATGCTAGAAATTACGTGTTAAGTTGCTATTTTAAGGGTTTTTAAGCGTTTTTGGCACTTTCGCGCATAAAGTAGCTCAAACATGGTTGGTTTTGCACGAAACTTGGCACACAATACTATTTGGTCTAAATTATTGTGTTAAATGCTTATAATTGAAAATCATAGTCGAATGCGAGAAATTCCGTGCTAAGTTTCGATTTCATGGTTTCTTAAGCTTTTTTAGCACTTTCGCGCATAAAGTAGCTCAAACTTGGTTTGTTTTTCACGAAACTTGGCACACAACACTATTTGGTATAGATTATTGTATTAAAGTGGCGAGAATTGAACTTCATAGTCATGTGCTAAATTGCGATTTTATGGGTTTTAAAGATTTTTTGGTACTTTCGCTCGTAAAGTAGCTCAAACATGGTTTATTTTACACGAAACTTGGCACACAATACTATTTTGTTTATATTATTGTGTTGAAGTGGTTAGAAGTGAAAATCATAGTCATATGCTAGAAATTACGTGTTAAGTTGCTGTTTTAAGGATTTTTAAATGTTTTTGGCACTTTTGCGCATAAAGTAGCTCAAACTTGCTTTGTTTTGTACGAAACATGGCACACAACACTATTTGACATATATTATTATGTTGAAGTGGTTATAATTGAAAATCCTAGTTATATGCTAAAAATTACGTTTTAAGTTGCGATTTTAAGGGTTTTTAAGCGTTTTTGGAACTTTCGATCGTAAAGTAGCTCAAACTTAGTTTGTTTTACACGAAACCTGGCACACAATACTATTTGGTATATATTTTTGTGTTGAAGTGGTTAGATTTTTAAATCACAGTCATATGCTAGTAATTACGTGCTATGTTGCGATATTAATGGTTTTTAAGGTTTTTTGTCACTTTCGAGCATAAAGTAGCTGAAACTTCATTTTTTTTGCACGAAACATGGCACACAACACTATGTGGTATATATTATTGTGTTGAAGTGGTTATAATGAAAATCATAGTCATATACTACAAATTACGTGCTAAGTGGCGATTTTATGGGTTTTTATGCTTTTTTTGGCACTTTCGCGCATAAAGTAGCTCAAACTTGGTTTGTTTTTTTCACGAAACTTAGCACGCAATACTATTTGGTATATTATTGTGTTGAAGTGGTTAGAATTGAAAATCATAGTAATATGCTAGAAATTACGTCTTAAGTTGTGAATTTAAGGGTTTTTAAGCGTTTTTGACACTTTCGCGCATAAAGTAGCTCAAACTTGGTTTGTTTTGCACGAAACTTAGCACACAACAAAATTTGGCATATATTATTTTGTTGAAGTGGTTAGAATTGAAATTCATAGTCATATGCTAGAATATACGTGTTTAAGTTGCGATTTTAATGGTTTTTCAAAGGTTTTGGCACTTTCGCGCATAAAGTAGCTCAAACTTGGTTTACTTTGCACGAAACTTGGCACACAACGCTATTTGGTATATTTTATTGTGTTGAAGTGGTAAGAATTTAAAATCATAGTCATATGCTAGAAATTATGTGTTAAGTTGCTATTATAAGGGTTTTTTAAGCGTTTTTGGCACTTTCGCGCGTAAAGTAGCTCAAACTTGGTTTGTTTTGTACGAAACTTAGCACACAACACTATTTGGCATATATTATTGTGTTGAAGTGGTTAAAATAGAAAATCCTTGTTATACGCTAAAAATTACGTGTTAAGTTGCGATTTTAAGGGTTTTTTAAGCGTTTTTGGCACTTTCGCTCGTAAAGTAGCTCAAACTTGGTTTGTTATACACAAAACTTGGCACACAATACTATTTGGTATATATTCTTGTGTTGAAGTGGTTAGAATTTAAAATCACAGTCATATGCTAGTGATTACGTGCTAAGTTGCGATTTTAATGGTTTTTAAGCTTTTTTGTCACTTTCGTGCATAAAGTAGCTCAAACTTTGTATTTTTTTGCACGACACTTTGCACACAAAATGATTTGGTATATATTATTGTGTTGAAGTGGTTATAATTGAAAATCATAGTAATATACTAGAAATTACATGCTAAGTTGCGATTTTATGGGTTTTTAAGCTTTTTTGGCACTTTCGCGCATAAAGTAGCTCAAACTTAGTTTCTTTTGCACGAAACTTGGCACACAATACTATTTGGTATATTCTTGTGTTGAAGTGGTTAGAATTGAAAATCATAGTCATATGCTAGAAATTACGTGTTAAGTGGTCATTTTAAGGGTTTTTAAGCATTTTTGGCATTTTCGCACATAAAGTAGCTCAAACTTGGTTTGTTTTGCACGAAACTTGGCACACAATTCTCTTTGGCATATATTATTGTGTTGAAGCGGTTAGAATTGAAAATCATAGTCATATGCTAGAAATTACGTGTTAAGTTGCTATTTTAAGGGTTTTTAAGCGTTTTTGGCACTTTCGTGCATAAAGTAGCTCAAACTTCGTTTGTTTTGTACGAAACTTGGCACACAACACTATTTGGCATATATTATTGTGTTGAAGTGGTTAGAATTTAAAATCCTCGTCATATGCTAAAAATTACGTGTTAAGTTGCGAAATTAAGGGGTTTTAAGCGTTTTTGGAACTTTCGCTCGTAAAGTAGCACAAACTTGGTTTGTTTTTCACGAAACTTGGCACACAATACTATTTGGTATATATTGTTGTGTTGAAGTGGTTAGATTTTAAAACCACAGTCATATGCTAGTAATTACGTGCTAAGTTGCGATATTAATGGTTTTTAAGCTTTTTGGTTATTTTCGTGCATAAAGTAGTTGAAACTTGGTTTTTTTTTGCACGAAACTTGGCACACAACATTATGTGGTATATATTATTTATTGAAGTGGTTATAAATGTAAATCATAGTCGTATACTAGAAATTACGTACTAAGTTGCGATTTTGTGGGTTTTTATGCTTTTTTGGCACTTTCACGCACAATGTAGCTCAAACTTGGTTTGTTTTGCACGAAACATGGCACACAACATTATTTGGTATATTCTTGTGTTGAAGTGGTTAGAATTGAAAATCATAGTCATATGCTAGAAATTACGTGTTAAGTTGCGATTTTAAGGGTTTTTAAGCGTTTTTGGCATTATCGCGGATAAAGTGGCTCAAACTTGGTTTGTTTGCACGAAACTTGGCACAAAATTCTCTTTGGCATATATTATTTTGTTGAAGTGGTTAGAATTAAAAATTATAGTCATATGCTAGAAATTACGTGTTAAGTTTCTATTTTAAGGGTTTTTAAGCGTTTTTGGCACTTTCGCGCATAAAGTAGCTGTAACTTGGTTTGTTTTGTACGAAACTTAGCACACAAAACTATTTGGCATATATTATTGTTTTGAAGTGGTTAAAATAGAAAATGCTTTATAAATGCTAAAATTTACGTGTTAAGTTGCGATTTTAAGGGTTTTTAAGCATTTTTGGTACTTTCGCTCGTAATGTAGCTCAAACTTGGATTGTATTACACGAAACTTGGCACACAATACTATTTGGTATATATTCTTGTGTGGAAGTGGTTAGAATTAAAAATCACAGTCATATGCTAGTAATTACGTGCTAAGTTGCGATTTTAATGGTTTTTAAGCTTTTTTGTCACTTTCGTGCATAAAGTAGCTCAAACTTTGTATTTTTTTTCACGACACTTTGCACATAAAATTATTTGGTATATATTATTGTGTTGAAGTGGTTATAATTGAAAATGATAGTCATATACTAGAAATTCCGTGCTAAGTTTCGATTTCATGGTTTCTTAAGCTTTTTTGGCACTTTCGCGCCTAAAGAAGCTCAAACTTGGTTTTTTTTTCCCGAAACTTGGCACACAACACTATTTGGTATAGATTATTGTGTTAAAGTGGCGAGAATTGAACTTAATAGTCATGTGCTAATTTGCGATTTTATGGGTTTTAAATCACAATCATATGCTAGTAATTACGTGCTAAGTTGCAATATTAATGGTTTTTAAGCTTTTTTTTCACTTTCTTGCATAAAGTAGTTGAAACTTTGTTTTTTCTTGGCAGGAAACTTGGCACACAATACTATGTGGTATATATTATTGTGTTGAAGTGGTTATAAATGAAAATCATAGTCATATACTAGAAATTACGTGCTAAGTGGCGATTTTATGGGTTTTTATGCTTTTTTGGCACTTTCGCGCATAAAGTAGCTCAAACTTTGCTATTTTTTCACGACACTTTGCACACAAAATTATTTGGTATATATTATTGTGTTGAAGTGGTTATAATTGAAAATCATAGTCATATAATAGAAATTACGTGTTAAGTTGCGATTTTATGGGTTTCTAAGCTTTTTTGGCACTTTCGAGCATAAAGTAGCTCATACTTTGTTTGTTTTGCACGAAACTTGGCACACAATACTATTTGGTATATTCTTGTGTTGAAGTGGTTAGAATTGAAAATCATAGTCATACGCTAGAAATTACGTATTAAGTTGCCATTTTAATGGTTTTTAAACGTTTTTGCCATTTTCGCGCATAAAGTAACTTGGTTTGTTTTGCACGAAACTTGGCACACAATACTATTTGGTATATTATTGTGTTGAAGTGGTTAGAATTGAAAATCATAGTCATATGCTAGAAATTACGTGTTAAGTTGCGAATTTAAGGGTTTTTAAACGTTTTTGACACTTTCGCGCATAAAGTAGCTCAAACTTGGTTTGTTTCGCACGAAACTTGGCACAGAAAAAAATTTGGCATATATTATTTTCTTGAAGTGGTTAGAATTGAAATTCATAGTCATATGCTAGAATATACGTGTTAAGTTGTGATTTTAAGGGTTTTTATAAGTTTCTTGCACTTTCGCGCATAAATTAGCTCAAACTTTGTTTGTTTTGCACGACACTTGGCACACAACACTATATGGTATATATTATTGTCTTGAACTGGTTATAATTGAGAATCATAGTCATACGCTAGAAATTACTTAAGAAGTTTCTATTTTATGGGTATTTAAGCTTTTTTGGCACTTTCGCGCATAAAGTAGCTCAAACTTGGTTTGTTTTGCGCGAAACTTGGCACACAATACTATTTGGTATAAATTATTGTGTTCAAATGCTTATAATTGAAAATCATAGTCTTATGCAAGAAATTCCGTGCTAAGTTTCGATTTCATGGTTTCTTAAGCGTTTTTGGCACTTTCGCGCATAAAGAAGCTCAAACTTGGTTTTTTTTTTCCCGAAACTTGGCACACAACACTATTTGGTATAGATTATTGTGTTAAAGTGGCGAGAATTGAACTTAATAGTCATGTGCTAAATTGCGATTTTATGGGTTTTTAAGATTTTTTGACACTTTCGCTCGTAAAGTAGCTCAAACATGGTTTGTTTTACACGAAACTTGGCAAACAATACTATTTGGTATATATTATTGTGTTGAAGTGGTTAGAATTGAAAATCATAGTCATATACTAGAAATTATGTGCTAAGTGGCGATTTTATGGGTTTTAAAGATTTTTTGGCACTTTCGCTCGTAAAGTAGCTCAAACATGGTTTTTTTTACACGAAACTTCGCACACAATACTATTTGGTATATATTATTGTGTTGAAGTGGATAGAATTGAAAATCATAGTCATATGCTAGAAATTATGTGTTAAGTTGCTGTTTTAAGTGTTTTTAAACATTTTTGGCACTTTTGCACATAATGTAGCTCAAACTTGCTTTGTTTTGTACGAAACATGGCACACAACACTATTTGGCATATATTATTTTGTTGAAGTTGTTAGAATTGAAAATCCTATTTCTATGCTAAAAATAGTCATATACTAGAAATTACGTGCTAAGTTGCGATTTTATGGGTTATTATGCTTTTTTGGAACTTTCGCGCGTAAAGTAGCTCAAACATGGTTTGTTTTGCACGAAACGTGGCACACAATACTATTTGGTATAAATGATTGTGTTGAAATGCTTATAATTGAAAATCATAGTCATATGCGAGAAATTCCGTGCTAAGTGTCGATTCCATGGTTTCTTAAGCTTTTTTGGCACTTTCGCGCATAAAGTAGCTCAAACTTGGTTTGTTTTTCACGAAACATGGCACACAACACTATTTGGTATAGATTATTGTGATAAAGTGGCGAGAATTGAACTTCATAGTCAAGTGCTAAATTGCGATTTTATGGATTTTAAAGATTTTTTGGCACTTTCCACTAGTGGAAAAAACATCATTTGCTGCGGTTTTGGCCCCCAGCAATTGTGATAGCAGCAAATGTCGTACTTTAATTGCTGCGGTTCAAAACCGCAGCAAATATGGGCCTTATTTGCTGCGGTCATGGGCATAAACCGCAGCAAATAAAGAGTGTTATTTGCTGCGGTCATGGTTGAAAACCGCAGCAAATAACACTCTTTATTTGCTGCGGTCATGTTCAAAACCGCAGCAACTACCTCTTTTTTCTTTTTTTTGTTCTTTTTCTGTTTTAACTTTATAATAATGCAACAATAATACAATGTAATAACAGTGATTAATCCAATGATAATCACATTAATCAACATTATAATAATGCAATAGTAATAATAAACTCTCGCTCGTATATATAATATAATATTACGTACATATATATATATATACACGTTAAAGTATAAAAAATAATCTACTATAATTACAATTTATCAAGGACAAATATTAGCAAGATGCACGGCTATCTTTTCTTTTAATTCGCGCATCTCTTCACTTCTCAAAGGGCGTGTTTCCCTCGGAATGTCGTTTAAAACCTATATATAATATTAAAATAAAAGATATTAACATTAGATTATACCAATAATATATTTAATTAAGAGCGTAATAAATACTTACGACATCTATATTTTCGACTCCAAAGTCCTTCACGGAATTTATAATATCGTCCATAAACTTCAGCGCGTAGTAGCCGCAGTCAACGGAAGAAGAAGGTTGTTGAAAGCACTAAGAGAAAATAGATGTTAGTGTCAAAAACGGTTAAAAACGCATAAAATCGCAACTTAACACGTAAATTCTAGAATATGACTATGATTTTAAATTCTAACAACTTCTACACAATAATATATACCAAATAGTGTTGCGTGCCAAGTTTCGTGCAAAACAAACAAAGTTTGAGCTACTTTACGCGCAAAATCGACAAAAACGCTTAAAAACCCTTAAAATCGCAACTTAACACCTAATTTCTAGCATATGACTATTATTTTCAATTCTAACCATTTCAACACAATAATATATGCCAAATAGTGTTGTGTGCCATGTTTCGTGCATAACAAACCTTGTTTGACCTACTTTACGCGCGAAATTGACAAAAACACTTAAAAATCCTTAAAATCGCAACTTAACTTCTAATTTCTAGCATATGACTATTACTTTAAATTCTAACCATTTCAACACAATAATATATGCCAAATAGTGTTGTGTGCTATGTTTCGTGCATAACAAACCATGTTTGACCTACTTTACGCGCGAAATTGACACAGCAGCAAACTAGTGACCAGCCACCTTGCACGACACGTGGAGACCAAACCTATGCATCCAGGACCTAGGCTAAAGTGGAAATGGAATCTTGGTACTTGGATCTAGCTATCAAGGTCCTAAAACCATTCTAACAATCCCCGTGGACTCCTAGAAGCTTAGCAGAAGGAGGGTTGCTCGACAGTTTGCTAGATCAGAATTTTGTTTATGTGTTTGTGGTTGTTTCGTGTTCTTTTCATGATCATTTGTAGTTTTTGACTGTGTCATTAATCAAAGCTTACGCAAAACATTAATCCTTGCATAACCAAGGCCTTAATCAGCCCTGGATTCGCATCAAAACCAAGTTTGAGTACTTTACGCGCGAAATTGACAAAAACGATTAAAAACCCTCAAAATCGCAACTTAACTTCTAATTTCTAGCATATGACTATTATTTTAAATTCTAACCATTTCAACACAATAATATATGCCAAATAGTGTTGTGTGCCAAGTTTCATGCATAACAAACCATGTTTGACCTACATTACGCGCAAAATTGACAAAAATGCTTAAAAACACTTAAAATCGCAACTTAACTTCTAATTTCTAGCATATGACTATTATTTTCAATTCTAACCATTTCAACACAATAATATATGCAAAATAGTGTTGTGTGCCAAGTTTCGTGCATAACAAACCATGTTTGACCTATGTTACGCGCGAAATTGACAAAAACGCTTAAAAATCCTTAAAATCGCAACTTATCTTCTAATTTCTAGCATATGACTATTATTTTAAATTCTAACCATTTCAACACAATAATATATGCCAAATAGTGTTGTGTGCCAAGTTTCGTGCATAACAAACCATGTTTGACCTACTTTACGCGCGAAATTGACACAGCAGCAAACTAGTGACCAGACCACCTTGCACGACACGTGGAGACCAAACCTATGCATCCAGGACCTAGGCTAAAGTGGAAATGGAATCTTGGTACTTGGCTCTAGCTATCAAGGTCCTAAAACCATTCTAACAATCCCCGTGGACTCCTAGAAGCTGAGCTGAAGGAGGGCTGCTCGACAGTTTGCTAGATCAGAATTTTGTTTAAGTGTTTGTAGTTGTTTCGTGTTCTTTTCATGATCATTTGTAGTTTTTGACTGTGTCATTAATCAAAGCTTACGCACAACATTAATCCTTGCATAACAAAGGCCTTAATCAGCCCCGGTTTCGCATCAAAACCAAGTTTGAGTACTTTACGCGCGAAATTGACAAAAACGTTTAAAAACCCTTAAAATCGCAACTTAACTTCTAATTTCTAGCATATGACTATTATTTTCAATTCTAACCGTTTCAACACAATAATATATGACAAATAGTGTTGTGTGCCAAGTTTCGTGCATAACAAACCATGTTTGACCTACTTTACGCGCAAAATTGACAAAAACGCTTAAAAACACTTAAAATCGCAACTTAACTTCTAATTTCTAGCATATGACTATTATTTTCAATTCTAACCATTTCAACACAATAATATATGCCAAATAGTGTTGTGTGCCAAGTTTCGTGCATAACAAACCATGTTTGACCTACGTTACGCGTGAAATTGACAAAAACGCTTAAAAACCCTTAAAATCGCAACTTAAAATCGAATTTGTGTACCTTTCTTGCTATCCATTTTGGAAATGTGGCTCTAGATGTAGATCCCATTTGTCCACGCACTCTTTTCATTGCGCTGAAACGCATGGGAAAAGTAATACTATTTATATATTTATATAACACTTAATTAAATCAAATTGGTAAAATAATTAATATTACGTACGTATTCAACAACGATTTGAATCTTGTGTTGCGAGGTGGGCTTTGAGGTTTTTGTAATGAGTCGAAGACGTGCACAGTGTTCGTTAAAGGACAAATGATCAAAAGTATCCAATGCAAACTGCAAACACAAATTTAAAATCAACAAATTAGAGATTAGGTGACTTTAAAAATCAAAAGATAAGTTCAATTTCAATAATAAAACTTACTCTTCCCAATATGGAGCCAGAATGAATGTGTGTTTAGATGCAAGGGAGTTAGTCAAAGCAGTCTCAATGTATGCTCTGACCTGATCTAGATCATTTCTACATTTACTACCCGAAATCGACTCCGGACAAAACCATCCAATATTTATTGGAGGTTCGCAAGAATTTAGCTCCTCGTAAGCCGCACTAAACTCAAAAATAAGAGAATTTTGTTAGTAATTCGGTCATTAAAACAATTAAACGAACAACAATGCCTAACTTGTAAGATAATGAACATCACCTCATGTAGACATGGAAAAGAGCTACGTTCAGCATCTCTCCTCTCAAAAATTGCCCGATGTCACTAGGACCAATAATTACAAACGAGCTCTCTATAAAGCAGTATTGCTCCTTCAGCAGGGGCAAAATGATTGGTTCCTCCTCACTTATGCGAGATGCACAATAGTGCAGCCATTTGTAATCTTAAGAGAGATATTTTAGCTCCTCATCAGTCAAAATTGGAGTGCTTGGCATCGACTTTGACCCAGTCGACACCTTTGCTGAGGAACCGACCTCTCTCCAAGATCTCTTTGGACTCTTTTGCTATTTCAATTTATACAATTAAATTAGTGTGAGCATGCAATATATCAAAATGCTCACTCAAAAAAGGATGAACTTCCGGAATATGATGCAACACATACAAGTGTGCTTGTAGAAGGCTTTCTCGAGGAGGTGTGACCGATTTGGAGCCAATTGTTCCTTTTCCCTCAAGCCTTCCTTCATGTCTAGAGGTGGGAAGTCCAATAGGCTTTGCCATGGCCAAATACTCGGCTATAAAGTTTCTAATCTCATCGCTCACAGTGCCTTGAATCATACTCCCCTCGGGTTGTGCTGGATTCCTCACCTTGTTTTGTTAAAGACCCATGTGTCTTTCAAAAGGATAACACCACCTTAAAAAAACTGGACCCAAAAGCTTGATCTCACGAACAAGATGGAAAATAAGATGAACCATTATGTCAAAGAAAGAAGGTGGAAAATACATCTCAAACTTGCATAAAGTTACAATCACGTCGAGTTGAAGTGCATCAAGTTTAAAGGGATCAAGAACTTTACTACAAATTGTGTTGAAGAACGAACATAGCTCGGTAATAGCATATCTCACATGTTTTGGCAGTATTCCACGGATTGCAATTGGTAAGAACACTTGCATCATTACAAGGCAATCGTGAGATTTCATGCTTCCCAACTTCAGATCACCATTTAGGCTCACAAATCTCTTCATGTTGGATGAGTACCCAGACGAAACCTTAATGCCATACAAACACTCACAAAATGTCCGCTTCTCTGCTTTGGACAATGTGTAGCAAGCTGGAGGCAAATAAACTTTGTCATTACTCATCTTCTTCTTACTGCCACCAACTTCATCAGCTCTATTCCTTTTCTTACTCACCTTAACATGTGCCCACAACTCCGGACGAAGACCCTTACGTTCAAACCAATCTCGCACGGCCCTAACATCTTTTGTGTTAACCGGAATGTTCATGAGAGTCCCAAGTATGGCATCGCATACATTTTTCTCTATATGCATAACGTCAAGACAATGCCTAACCTGTAGATCTCTCCAATATGGAAGCTTCCAAAAGATTGATTCTTTTTTCAATAATCGGTCTTCACCCCCTTGCACTTGCCCCGTTTTACCAAATACAGTCTCAACTCCCTTAACCTGTTCATAAACCTCATAATCGGTCAACGGTCGACGAGCTACACGGTCCTCAACCTCCCCGTTGAACAACTTCTTCTTCTTACGATATTGGTGGTCTCGTGGGAGGAACTTTCGATGGTGCATGAATACGTGTTTGCACTTAGGAATCCACGTGGATTCCATGTCATCGATACATATTGGGCATGCTTTCTTCCCTTTGTTCTTATACCCCGATAAGTTGCCATATGCCGGAAAATCATTAACGATGCATAAAAGCATTGCTCGCAAGGTGAACTCTTCATTAGCATATGCATCAAACACTGAAACGCCTTCATCCTACATCTTTCTCAAATCCTCAACGAGAGGTGCAAGATACACATCTATGTCATTGCCAGGTTGTTTAGGACCCGAGATAAGAAGCGAAAGCATTATGTACTTACGCTTCATACACAACCAAGGTGGCAAATTATAGATCACTAAAAGTACCGGCCAAGTACTATGTTGAGAACCAAGATTGCCGAATGGGTTCATTCCATCCGTACACAGTCCAAGCCTTAAATTACGAACCTCATCCCCAAAAGTCTTATGCAACCTATCAATACTCTTCCACTCCGGCGAATCAGACGGATGTGTGAGCAAGTGACCTTTCTTCACCCTATCTGCATGCCACCTCAAATTTAACGCATCTTTCTTTATAGAAAACAAGCGCTTGAATCTAGGTATTATTGGAAGATACCACAATACCTTAGCCGGGGGCCCTTTAGCATCCCGAGCCCCTTTACGCTTGTAGCGCGATAACCTACACCTAGGACACTCTTCTAAGTTCTCTTTTTCATTCCGATACAACACACAATCATTCGGACACGCATGAATCTTCTGGTAGTCTAAGCCGAAAGGACACATGAGCTTTTTGGCATAATATGTCGACTTTGGAAGTTCATTTCCCTCAGGAAGCATCTCACCTAACGCTTCTAATAACATTGTGAAACTAGCGTCACTCCAATTGAACTTTGACTTAATGTTGAAAATTGTCAACACTGCTGTTAGTTTGGTGAACTTTGTACATCTAGGGTACAAAGGCTTTTGAGAAGCCTCTGTCAAAAAGTCAAAAACACGAGGACGTTTTCCTAACTCATCCTCGACTCCCTCCATCATCTCATCAACACGATCCACATCCTCATCGACATTCTCTTCATCTGTCTCATACCCATCAACATGTTCTACTACCTCCTCATTGACATCGACCACATTATTGACGTCCTCAACAACACTTTTCTCTTTGTAAACTCCCTCCTCACCATGCCAAACCCAAACATGATATTGAGGCCTAAACCCACGTCGAAGTATGTGCTCCCTAAGGATATCAACACTATCTACCTTTGATACATTGCCACAATTGACACATGGGCAATAAAAACCAACTCCCCCGTCCTAACTTGATGTTCAACCGCAATACTACAAAATTCTAATACGCCATCAATAAATTCTGACGATTCAATGCTTCCATACATCCAAGAACAATCGTTTGTCATCCTAATTAGTGTGATTAATAATTGATTCAAAACAAAACAATAATTAATAATATTCATATAAAAACAATAAAAATTAATAATTAATAATGTTTTTTAAGATTGTTAATGATGACTTGTAGGTGATTACTTTATAACTATAATTGGTCACTTTAGAATTGCTACAAATTATTTGAAGGCACTTAAACTCTTTGATTATAATGATCTTTCTAAAAATTTTTAAAAAAATAAAATTTAAAGTTATAATTGACTTTAATATACATCAAATTATATAACCTAATAGTGATCTTATTTGAAAATTTATGATACTAGCTACAAACTAGATGTAGAGTACAAACAAGCATAAGTCCAATTCACCCTTAAAATCCGGTCTAGTGGCTTATCAATGAACTCCAACAACAACATAAACGAATCATACAATATTAAACGAACAAGAAACTTAAAAATTAAAAATACTTTCTGAACAAAAAATTATTTACTCCACAAATAATAATATACTAGTATTATTTATCAACTAGGAGTATTATTATTTTGTATTAACTATATATTAGAAATAACATGAAAAATAAGAAATGATATATTAATATTTTCATAATAAAATTTCACCTATTTCCCTAACCCTCAAGCAAATAAATACAATCATTAAAATACTAGATACTCACTTCAATTCAAAACAATTATTTCATTTATGTAAAAATCAGTATTTTATGTAAAATCTATAAGTTGAAACATAGTAAAGTAAAATTTTATTTAATTCGTTAAAATTTAAATTTTATTAATATTAATTTTTAATAATTTTTAAAACATACACAACTAAAAATATTTAAAATCGAAATAATTAAATCAGTTAAATTGTGAAAAACAAATATGACAACAACAAGAACAGAAGCAAATTTAAGCATTTAGACAACAACAAGAACAAGAACAGAAGCAAGGATTTACAACAATAAGAACAACAAGATTATATTCGATTTTTTACAACAAGAATAAGCAACAAGAACAACAACGTAACAAGATTTTTTACAAGAACAGCAACAACAAGAAGATGAACAGAAACATAATTATATTCGATGAACAGCAACAAGAACAGCAAAAAAATTCGAAGTTGGTTCAAAATAAAAATAAGGTAATTAATTTAGGTTTTTTTTAGATATTTATCACACGTACAGTAGATGAACAGAAGCAACAAGAACAGCAACAAAACAGAAGCAACAAGTAGGTTTATGAAAATTCGAAGTTTGATGATGAACAAGAACAGAAGCAAAGATTTACCTTCAAAACACAACTTTGATGATGTACAGTAGATGAAAAGAAACAACAAGAACAGCAACAAGTTTGTGAAGATGAATAGCAACAAGTTTGTGAAGATGAACAGCGACAAGTTTGTGAAGATGAACAACAACGAACACAAATGAAGATGAATAACAGCAAATGAATAAAACAGCGTTTGTGAATGAAGATGAACACAAGATGAAGCAAATTAATCTTATACGTTTGTGAAGATGTAGAATAGAGGAACGAAAAGCAAATGAAGATGAAGCGTTTTTTCAATGAACAACTGTACTGTATAACGTATTTGAGAAGATATGCGAAATAAAAAGAAACTAGCGGGTTTTCGTCCAACGAACATTTGCTGCGGTTCACAACAAAATCGGAGCAAATAATCTAATTTTGAAGGGTTATTTGCTGCGGTTGTGGAAGAACCGGAGCAATTAAGCTAATTTTGAAGGGTTATTTGCTGCGGTTGTGGCAAAATCGCAGCAATTAATGCATGATGCTAGGGTATTTGCTGCGGTCATAGGGTTAACCGCAGCAATTAGAGTATTTTTTTTTTTAATACGTTTTCCTATTTTTTGCTGCTAATACACAAAAACCGCAGCAAATAATGAGCAGCAAATACATTTTTTTCCACTAGTGTTCGCTCATAAAGTAGCTCAAACATGGTTTGTTTTACACGAAACTTGGCACACAATACTATTTAGTATATATTATAGTGTTGAAGTGTTTAGAATTGAAAATCATACACATATGCTAGAAATTACGTGGTAAGTTTCGACTTTATGGGTTTTTAAGATTTTTTGTCACTTTCGCGCATAAAGTAGCTCAAACTTGGTTTGTTTTGTACGACACATGGCACACAACACTATTTGTCATATATTATTGTGTTGAAGTGGTTAGAATTGAAAATCGTAGTCATATGCTAGAAATTACGTGTTAAGTTGCTATTTTAAGGGTTTTTAAGCGTTTTTGGCACTTTCGTGCATAAAGTAGCTCAAACTTGGTTTGTTTTGTACGAAACATGGCACACAACACTATTTGGCATATATTATTGTGTTGAAGTGGTTAGAATTGAAAATCCTTGGTATATGCTAAAAATTACGTGTTAAGTTGCGATTTTAAGGGTTTTTAAGCGTTTTTGGAACTTTCGCTCGTAAAGTAGCTCAAACTAGGTTTGTTTTACACGAAACTTGGCACACAATACTATTTTGTATATATTGTTGTGTTGAAGTTGTTGGATTTTAAAATCACAGTCATATGCTAGTAATTACGTGCTAAGATGCGATATTAATGGTTTTTAAGCTTTTTTGTCACTTTCGTGCATAAAGTAGCTGAAACTTGGTTTTTTTTTTGCACGAAACTTGGCACACAACACTATGTGGTATATATTATTGTGTTGAAGTGGTTATAAATGAAAATCATAGTCGTATACTAGAAATTACGTGCTAAGTTGCGATTTTATGGGTTTTTGATACTATTTCGCCACTTTCGCGCATAAAGTAGCTCAAACTTGGTTTGTTTTACACGAAACATGGCACACAATAATATTTGGTATATTATTGTGTTGAAGTGGTTAGAATTGGAAATCATAGTCATATGCTAGAAATTACGTGTTAAGTTGCGAATTTAAGGGTTTTTAAGCGTTTTTGGCACTTTCGCGCATAAAGTAGCTCAAACTTGGTTTGTTTTGCACGAAACTTGGCACACAACAAAATTTGGCATATATTATTGTGTTGAAGTGGTTAGAATTGAAATTCATAGTCATATGCTAGAATATACGTGTTAAGTTGCGATTTTAACGGTTTTTAAAAGTTTTTGGCACTTTCGCGCATAAAGTAGCTCAAACTTGGTTTGTTTCGCACGAAGTATGTCACACAACACTATTTGGTATATATTAAGATGTTGAAGTGGTTAGAATTGAAAATCATAGTCATATGCTAGAAATTACGTGTTAAGTTGCTGTTTTAAGGGTTTTTAAACGTTTTTGGCACTTTCGCGCATAAAGTAGCTTAAACTTGCTTTGTTTTTTACGAAACATGGCACACAACACTATTTGGCATATATTATTTTGTTGAAGTGGTTAAAATTGAAAATCCTAGTTATATGCTTAAAATTACGTGTTAAGTTGCGATTTTAACGGTTTTTAAGCGTTTTTGGAACTTTCGCTCGTAAAGTACCTCAAACTTGGTTTGTTTTAAACGAAACCTGGCACGCAATACAATTTGGTATATATTGTTGTGTTGAAGTGGATAGAATTTAAAATCACAGTCATATGCTAGTAATTACGTGCTAAGTTTCGATTTTAATTGTTTTTAAGCTTTTTTGTCACTTTCGTGCATAAACTTTGTATTTTTTTTCACAGAACTTTGCACACCAAAACTATTTGGTATATATTATTGTGTTGAAGTGGTTGTAATTGAAAATCATAGTCATATACTAGAAATTACGTGCTAAGTTGAGATTTTATGGGTTTTTAAGCTTTTTTTGAACTTTCGCGCAGAAAGTAGCTAAAACTTGGTTTTTTTTGCACGAAACTTGGCACACAATACTATATGGTATATTCTTGTGTTGAAGTGGTTAGAATTGAAAATAATAGTCATATGCTAGAAATTACTTGTTAAGTTGCGATTTTAAGGGTTTTTAAGCGTTTTTGGCATTTTCGCGCATAAAGTAGCTCAAACTTGGTTTGTTTTGCACGAAACTTGGCACACAATTCTATTTGGCAAATATTATTTTGTTGAAGTGGTTAGAATTAAAATTCATAGTCATATGGTAGAATATACGTGTTAAGTAGCGATTTCAAGGGTTTTTAAAAGTTTTTGGCATTTTCGCGCATAAAGTAGCTCAAACTTAGTTTGTTTTGCACGATTCTTGGCGCACAACACTGTTTGGTATATATTTTTGTATTGAACTAGTTATAATTGAGAATCATAGTCATATGGTAGAAATTACTTGCTAAGTTTCAATTTTATGGGTATTTAAGCTGTTTTGGCACATTCGCGCATAAAGTAGCTCAAACTTGGTTCGTTTTGCACTAATCATGGCACACAACACTATTTGGTATATATAATTATGTTGAAGTGGTCAGCATTGAAAAGCATAGTCATATGCTAGAAATTACATGTTAAGTTGATGTTTTAAGGGTTTTTAAACGATTTTGGCACATTCGCGCATAAATTAGCTCAAATCTTGTTTGTTTTGTACGAAACTTGGCACACAACACTATTTGGCATATATTATTGTGTTAACTGGTTAAAATTGAAAATCCTAGTTTTAAAAATTACGTGTTAAGTTGCGATTTTAAGGGTTTTTAAGCGTTTTTGGCACTTTCGCTCGTAAAGTAGCTCAAACTTGGTTTGTTTTACACAAAACTTGGCACAAAATACTATTTGGTATATATTGATGTGTTGAAGTGGTTAGAATTTAAAATCACAGTCATATGCTAGTAATTACGTGCTAAGTTGCGATTTTAATGGTTTTTAAGCTTTTTTGTCACTTTCGTACATATAGTAGCTCAACTTTGTATTTTTTTACACGAAACTTAGCACACAACACTATTTGGTATATATTATTGTGTTGAAGTGGTTATAATTGGTAATCATAGTCATACACTAGAAATTACGTGCTAAGTTGCGATTTTATGGGTTTTTATGCTTTTTTGGCACTTTCGCGCATAAAGTAGCTCAAACTTGGTTTGTTTTGCACGAAACATGGCACACAATACTATTTGGTATATTTTTGTGTTGAAGTCGTTAGAATTGAAAATCATAGTCAAATGCTATAAATTACGTGTTAAGTTGTGTTGAAGTCGTATAAATTACTTGTTTAAGTTCCACGAAACATGGCACACAACACTATTTGGCATATATTATTGTATTAAAGTGGTTAGAATTGAAATTCGTTGTCATATGCTAGAATATACGTGTTAACTTGCGATTTTAAGGGTTTTTAAAAGTTTCTAGCACTTTCGCGCATAAAGTTGCTCAAACTTTGTTTGTTTTGCACGACACTTGGCACACAACACTATTTGGTATATATTATTGTGTTGAACTGGTTATAATTGAGAATCATAGTCATATGCTAGAAATTACTTGCTAAGTTTGAATTTTATGGGTATTTAAGCTTTTTTGGCTCTTTCACGCATAAAATAGGTCAAACTTCGTTTGTTTTGCACGAAACTTGGCACACAATACTATTTGGTATATTTTTGTGTTGAAGTGGTTAGAA
Source organism: Amaranthus tricolor (assembly GCF_026212465.1). Taxonomy (NCBI): domain Eukaryota; kingdom Viridiplantae; phylum Streptophyta; class Magnoliopsida; order Caryophyllales; family Amaranthaceae; genus Amaranthus; species Amaranthus tricolor. The sequence goes on along the minus strand of NC_080060.1, from coordinate 22,612,991 downwards.
TTGAAAATCATAGTCATATGCTATATATTACGTGGTTATAATTGAGAATCATAGTCATATGCTAGAAATTACTTAAGAAGTTTCTATTTTAAGGGTATTTAAGCTTTTTTTGGCACTTTCGAGCATAAAGTAACTCAAACTTGGTTTGTTTTGCACGAAACTTGGCACACAACACTATTTAGTACAGATTATTGTATTAAAGTGGTAAGAATTTAAAATCATAGTCATATGCTAGAAATTACGTGTTAAGTTGCTCTTTTAAGCGTTTTTAAGCAATTTTGGCACTTTCGCGCATAAAGTAGCTCAAACATGGTTTATTTTGCACGAAACTTGGCACACAATACTATTTGGTATAAATTATTGTGTTGAAATGCTTAGAATTAAAAATCATAGTCTTATGCGAGAAATTCCGTGCTAAGTTTCGATTTCATGGTTTCTTAAGCTTTTTTGGCACTTTCGCGCATAAAGTAGCTCAAGCTTGGTTTATTTTTCACGAAACATGGCAAACAATACTATTAGGTATAGATTATTGTGTTAAAGTGGCGAGAATTGAACTTCGTTGTCATGTGCTAAATTGCGATTTTATGGGTTTTAAAGATTTTTTGGCACTTTCGCTCGTAAAGTAGCTCAAACATGGTTTGTTTTACACGAAACATGGCACACAATACTATTTGGTATATATTATTGTGTTGAAGTGGTTAGAATTGAAAATCATACTCATATGCTAAAAATTACGTGGTAAGTTTCGACTTTATGGGTTTTTAATATTTTTTCTCACTTTCGCGCATAAAGTAGCTCAAACTTGGTTTGTTTTGCACGATACTTGGCACACAACACTATTTGTCATATATTATTGTGTAGAAGTGGTTAGAATTGAAAATCATAGTCATATGCTAGAAATTACGTGTTATGTTTCTATTTTAAGGGTTTTTAAAGTGCATAAAGTAGCTCAAACTTGGTTTGTTTTGTACGAAACTTTGCACACAACACTATTTGGCAAATATTATTGTGTTGAAGTGGTTAGAATTGAAAATCCTAGTTATATGCTAAAAATTACGTGTTATGTTGCGATTTTAAGGGTTTTTAAGCGTTTTTGGAACTTTTGCTCGTAAAGTAGCAAAAACTTGGTTTGTTTTACACGAAACTTGGCACACAATACTATTTGGTATATATTGTTGTGTTGAAGTTTTTAGATTTTAAAATCACAGTCATATGCTAGTAATTACGTGCTAAGTTGCGATATTAATGGTTTTTAAGCTTTTTTTTCACTTTCGTGCATAAAGTAGTTGAACCTTGGTTCTTTTTTTGGCACGAAACATGGCACACAATACTCTGTGGTATATGTTTTTGTGTTGAAGTGGTTATAAATGAAAATCATAGTCATATACTAGAAATTACGTGCTACGTGGCGATTTTATGGGTTTTTATGCTTTTTTTGGCACTTTCGCGCATAAAGTAGCTCAAACTTTGTTTGTTTTTCACGAAACATGGCACACAATACTATTTGGTATATTATTGTGTTGAAGTGGTTAGAATTGGAAATCATAGTCATATGCTAGAAATTACGTATTAAGTTGTGAATTTAAGGGTTTTTAAGATTTTTTGTCACTTTCGCGCATAAAGTAGCTAAAACTTGGTTTGTTTTGCACGACACTTGGCACACAACACTATTTGTCATATATTATTATGTTGAAGTGGTTAGAATTTAAATTCCTAGTTATATGCTAGAAATTACGTGGTAAGTTTCGGCTTTTTGGGTTTTTAAGATTTTTTGTCACTTTCGCGCATAAAGTAGCTCAAACTTGGTTTGTTTTGCACGACACTTGGCACACAACACTATTTGTCATATATTATTATGTTGAAGTGGTTAGAATTGAAAATCCTAGTTATGTGCTAAAAATTACGTGTTAAGTTTCTATTTTAAGGGTTTTTAAGCGTTTTTGGAACTTTCGCTCGTAAAGTACCTAAAACTTTGTTTGTTTAACACGAAACCTGGCACACAATACTATTTGGTATATATTGTTGTGTTGAAGTGGTTAGATTTTTAAATCACAGTCATATGCTAGTAATTACGTGCAAAGTTGCGATATTAATGGTTTTTAAGCTTTTTTTTTACTTTCGTGCATAAAGCAGTTGAAACTTTGTTTTTTTTGGAACGAAACATGGCACGCAATACTATGTGGTATATATTATTGTGTTGAAGTGGTTATAAATGAAAATCATAGTCATATACTAGAAATTACGTGCTAAGTGGCGATTTTATGGGTTTTTATGCTTTTGTGGCACTTTCGCGTATAAAGTAGCTCAAACTTGGTTTGTTTTGCAAGAATCTTGGCACACAATACTATTTGGTATATTATTGTGTTGAAGTGGTTAGAATTGAAAATCATAGTCATATGTTAGAAATTACGTGTTAAGTTGCGAATTTAAGGGTTTTTAAGCGTTTTTGACACTTTCGCGCATAAAGTAGCTCAAACTTGGTATGTTTTGCACGAAACTTGGCACACAACAAAATTTGGCATATATTATTTTTTTGAAGTGGTTATAATTGAAATTCATATTCATATGCTAAAATATACGTGTTAAGTTGCGATTTTAACGGTTTCTAAAAGTTTTTGGCACTTTCGAGCAAAAAGTAGCTCAAACTTGGTTTGTTTAGCACGAAACTTGGCACACAACACTATTTGGTATATATTATTGTGTTGAAGTGGTAAGAATTTAAAATCATAGTCATATGCTAGAAATTACGTGTTAAGTTGTTATTTTAAGGGTTTTTAAGCGTTTTTGGCACTTTCGCGCAAAAGTAGCTCAAACATGGTTGGTTTTGCACGAAACTTGGCACACAATACTATTTGGTAAAAATTATTGTGTTGAAATGCTTATAATTGAAAATCATAGTCAGATGCGAGAAATTTCGTGCTAAGTTTCGATTTCATGGTTTCTTAAGCTTTTTTGGCACTTTCGCGCATAAAGTAGCTCAAACTTGGTATGTTTTTCACGAAACTTGGCACACAACACTATTTGGTAAAGATTATTGTGTTGAAGTGTTTAGAATTGAAAATCATACTCATATGCTAGAAATTACGTGGTAAGTTTCAACTTTATGGGTTTTTAAGATTTTTTGTCACTTTCTCGCATAAAGAAGCTCAAACTTGGTTTGTTTTGCACGACACTTGGCACACAACACTATTTGTCATATATTATTATGTTGAAGTGGTTAGAATTGAAAATCCTAGTTATATGCTAGAAATTAGGTGGTAAGTTTCGACTTTATGGGTTTTTAAGATTTTTTGTCACTTTCGCGCATAAAGTAGCTCAAACTTGGTTTGTTTTGCACGACACTTGGCACACAACACTATTTGTCATATATTTTATGTTGAAGTGGTTAGAATTTAAAATCCTAGCTATATGCTAAAAATGACGTGTTAAGTTGCGATTTTAAGGGTTTTTAAGCGTTTTTGGAACTTTCGCTCGTAAAGTACCTCAAACTTTGTTTGTTTTACACGAAACCTGGCACACAATACTATTTGGTATATATTGTTTTGTTGAAGTGGTTAGATTTTTAAATCACAGTCATATGCTAGTAATTACGTGCTAAGTTGCGATATTAATGGTTTTTAAGCTTTTTTGTCACTATCGTGCATAAAGTAGTTGAACCTTGGTTTTTTTTTTGTCATGAAACATGGCACACAATACTATGTGGTATATATTATTTTGTTGAAGTGGTAATAAATGAAAATCATAGTCATATACTAGAAATTACATGCTAAGTTGCGATATTAATGGTTTTTAAGCTTTTTTGTCACTCACGCGCATAAAGTAAAACTTTGTTTGTGTTGAAGTGGTTAGAATTGAAAATCATAGTCATATGCTAGAAATACGTGTTAAGTTGCGAATTTAAGGGTTTTTAAGCGTTTTTGACACTTTCGCGCATAAAGTAGCTCAAACTTGGTATGTTTTGCACGAATCTTGGCACACATCAAAATTTGGCATCTATTATTTTATTGAAGTGGTTAGAATTGAAATTCATAGTCATATGCTAGAATATAAGTGTTATGTTGCGATTTTAACGGTTTTTAAAAGTTTTTGTCACTTTCGCGCATAAAGTAGCTCAAACTTGGATTGTTTTGCACGAAACTTGGCACACAACATTATGTGGTATATATTATTGTGTTGAAGTGGTAAGAATTTAAAATCATAGTCATATGCTAGAAATTACGTGTTAAGTGGCTATTTTAAGGGTTTTTAAGCGTTTTTGGCATATTCACGCATAAAGTAGCTCAAACATGGTTGGTTTTGCACGAAACTTGGCACACAATACTATTTGGTATAAATTATTGTGTTGAAATGCTTATAATTGAAAATCATAGTCAGATGCGAGAAATTTCGTGCTAAGTTTCGATTTCATGGTTTCTTAAGCTTTTTGGCACTTTCGCGCATAAAGTAGCTCAAACTTGGTTTGTTTTTCACGAAACTTGGCACACAACACTATTTGGTATATATTATTGTGTTGAAGTGTTTAGAATTGAAAATCATACTCATATGCTAGAAATTACGTGGTAAGTTTCGACTTTATGGGTTTTTAAGATTTTTTGTCACTTTCGCGCATAAAGTAGCGAAAACTTGGTTTGTTTTGCACGACACTTGGCACACAACACTATTTGTCATATATTATTATGTTGAAGTGGTTAGAATTTAAATTCCTAGTTATATGCTAGAAATTACGTGGTAAGTTTCGGCTTTATGGGTTTTTAAGATTTTTTGTCACTTTCGCGCATAAAGTAGCTCAAACTTGGTTTGTTTTGCACGACACTTGGCACACAACACTATTTGTCATATATTATTATGTTGAAGTGGTTAGAATTGAAAATCCTAGTTATATGCTAGAAATTACGTGGTAAGTTTCGGCTTTATGGGTTTTTAAGATTTTTTGTCACTTTCGCGCATAAAGTAGCTCAAACTTGGTTTGTTTTGCACGACACTTGGCACACAACACTATTTGTCATATATTATTATGTTGAAGTGGTTAGAATTGAAAATCCTAGTTATGTGCTAAAAATTACGTGTTAAGTTTCTATTTTAAGGGTTTTTAAGCGTTTTTGGAACTTTCGCTCGTAAAGTACCTCAAACTTTGTTTGTTTAACACGAAACCTGGCACAAAATACTATTTGGTATATATTGTTGTGTTGAAGTGGTTAGATTTTTAAATCACAGTCATATGCTAGTAATTACGTGCAAAGTTGCGATATTAATGGTTTTTAAGCTTTTTTTTTACTTTCGTGCATAAAGTAGTTGAAACTTTGTTTTTTTTGGCACGAAACATGGCACGCAATACTATGTGGTATATATTATTGTGTTGAAGTGGTTATAAATGAAAATCATAGTCATATACTAGAAATTACGTGCTAAGTGGCGATTTTATGGGTTTTTATGCTTTTGTGGCACTTTCGCGTATAAAGTAGCTCAAAC
>NC_080060.1:22473475-22607422 GCF_026212465.1 Amaranthus tricolor | reverse complement strand
TAATTACTAGCATATGACTGTTATTTTAAAATCTAACCACTTCAACACAACAATATATACCAAATAGTATTGTGTGCCAAGTTTCGTGTAAAACAAAACCAAGTTTGAGCTACTTTACGAGCGAAAGTTCAAAAAACTCTTAAAAACCCTTAAGTTCGCAACTTAACACGTAATTTTTAGCATATAACTAGGATTTTCAATTCTAACCACTTAAACAACGTAATATATGCAAAATAGTGTTGTGTGCCATGTTTCGTACAAAACAAACCAAGTTTGAGCTACGTTATGCGCGAAAGTGCCTAAAACGTTTAAAAACCCTTAAAACAGCAACTTAACACGTAATTTCTAACATATGACTATGATTTTAAATTCTAACTAGTTCAACACAATAATATATACCAAATAGTGTTGTATGCCAAGTGTCGTGCAAAACAAACCAAGTTTGAGCTACTTTATGCGCGAAAGTGCCAAAAAAGTTTAAACTACCTAGAAAATTGAAACTTAGCAAGTAATTTCTAGCATATGACTATGATTCTCAATTATAACCAGTTCAACACAATAATATATACCAAATAGTGTTGTGTGCCAAGTGTCGTGCAAAACAAACCAAGTTTGAGCAACTTTATGCGCGAAAGTGCCAAAAACTTTAAAAACCTTTAAAATCGCAACTTTAACACGTATATTCTAGCATATGACAATGAATTTCATGTCTAACCACTTCAACACAATAATATATGCCAAATTTTGTTGTGTGCCAAGTTTCGTGCAAAACAAACCAAGTTTGAGCTACTTTATGCGCGAATGTGCCAAAAACGTTTAAAAACCCTTAAATTTCGCAACTTAACACGTAATTTCTAGCATATGACTAATATTTTCAATTCTAACCACTTCAACAAAATAATATACCAAATAGTAATGTGTGCCAAGTTTCGTGCAAAAATAAACCAAGTTTGAGCTACTTTATGCGCGAAAGTGCCAAAAAAGCATAAAAGTACATAAGATCGCAACTTAGCACGTAATTTATAGTATATGACTATGATTATCAATTATAACCACTTCAACACAATAATATATACCACATAGTGTTGTGTGCCAAGTTTCGTGCAATAAAAAATCAAGTTTCAACTACTTCATGCACGAAAGTGACAAAAAAGCTTAAAAACCATTAATATCGCAACTTAGCAAGTAATTACTAGCATATGACTGTTATTTTAAAATCTAACCACTTCAACACAACAATATATACCAAATAGTATTGTATGCCCAAGTTTCGTGTAAAAACAAACCAAGTTTGAGCTACTTTACGAGCGAAAGTTCAAAAAACTCTTAAAAACCCTTAAGTTCGCAACTTAACACGTAATTTTTAGCATATAACAAGGATTTTCAATTCTAATCCACTTAAACAACGTAATATATGCAAAATAGTGTTTGTGTGCCATGTTTCGTACAAAACAAACCAAGTTTGAGCTACGTTATGCGCGAAAGTGCCAAAAAGGTTTAAAAAACCCTTAAAACAGCAACTTAACACGTAATTTCTAACATATGACTATGATTTTCCAATTCTAACTAGTTCAACACAATAATATATACCAAATAGTGTTGTATGCCAAGTGTCGTGCAAAACAAACCAAGTTTGAGCTACTTTATTGCGCGAAAGTGCCAAAAAAGTTTAAATATCTATAAAATTTAAACTTAGCAAGTAATTTCTAGCATATGACTATGATTCTCAATTATAACCAGTTCAACACAATAATATATACCAAATAGTGTTGGTGTGCCAAGTGTCGTGCAAAACAAACCAAGTTTGAGCAACTTTATGCGCGAAAGTGCCAAAAACTTTAAAAACCTTTAAAATCGCAACTTTAAGACGTATATTCTAGCATATGACAATGAATTTCATGTCTAACCACTTCAACACAATAATATATGCCAAATTTTGTTGTGTGCCAAGTTTCGTGCAAAACAAACCAAGTTTGAGCTACTTTATGCGCGAATGTGCCAAAAACGTTTAAAAACCCTTAAATTCGCAACTTAACACGTAATTTCTAGCATATGACTATATTTTCAATTCTAACCACTTCAACAAAATAATATACCAAATAGTATTGTGTGCCAAGTTTCGTGCAAAACAAACCAAGTTTGAGATATTTTATGCGCGAAAGTGCCAAAAAAACATAAAAGCACATAAAATCGCAACTTAGCACGTAATTTATAGTATATGACTATGATTATCAATTATAACCACTTCAACACAATAATATACCACATAGTGTTGTGTGCCAAGTTTCGTGCAATAAAAAATCAAGTTTCAGCTACTTCATGCACGAAAGTGACAAAAAAGCTTAAAAACCATTAATATCACCACTTAGCACGTAATTACTAGCATATGAATGTTATTTTAAAATCTAACCACTTCAACACAACAATATATACCAAATAGTATTGTGTGCCAAGTTTCGTGTAAAACAAACCAAGTTTGAGCTAATTTACGAGCGAAAGTTCCAATAACGCTTAGAAACCCTTAAAATCGCAACTTAATACGTAATTTTTAGCATATAACTAGGATTTTCTATTCTAACCACTTCAACACAATAATATATGCCAAATTTTGTTGTGTGGCAAGTTTCGTGCAACACAAACCAAGTTTGAAGTACTTTATGCGCGAAAGTGCAAAAAAACGTTTAAAAAGCCTTAAATTCGCAACTTAACACGTAATTTCTAGCATATGACTTATATTTTTCAATTCTAAGCACTTCAACAAAATAATATACCAAATAGTATTGTGTGCCAAGTTTCGTGCAAAACAAACCAAGTTTGAGCTACTTTATGCGCGAAAGTGCCAAAAAAGCATAAAAGCACATAAAATCGCAACTTAGCACGTAATTTCTAGTATATGACTATGATTATCAATTATAACCACTTCAAACACAATAATATATACCACATAGTGTTGTGTGCCAAGTTTCGTGCAATAAAAAATCAAGTTTCAACTACTTCATGCACGAAAGTGACAAAAAAGCTTAAAAACCATTAATATCGCAACTTAGCACGTAATTACTAGCATATGACTGTTATTTTAAAATCTAACCACTTCAACACAACAATATATACCAAATAGTATTGTGTGCCAAGTTTCGTGTAAAACAAACCAAGTTTGAGCTACTTTACGAGCGAAAGTTCAAAAAACTCTTAAAAACCCTTAAGTTCGCAACTTAACACGTAATTTTTAGCATATAACTAGGATTTTCAATTCTAACCACTTAAACAACGTAATATATGCAGAATAGTGTTGTGTGCCATGTTTCGTACAAAACAAACCAAGTTTGAGCTACGTTATGCGCGAAAGTGCCAAAAACGTTTAAAAACCCTTAAAACAGCAACTTAACACGTAATTTCTAACATATGACTATGATTTTAAATTCTAACTAGTTCAACACAATAATATATACCAAATAGTGTTGTATGCCAAGGTGTCGTGCAAAACAAACCAAGTTTGAGCTACTTTATGCGCGAAAGTGCCAAAAAAGTTTAAATACCTAGAAAATTGAAACTTAGCAAGTAATTTCTAGCAATATGACTATGATTCTCAATTATAACCAGTTCAACACAATAATATATACCAAATAGTGTTGTGTGCCAAGTGTCGTGCAAAACAAACCAAGTTTGAGCAACTTTATGCGCGAAAGTGCCAAAAACTTTAAAACCTTTAAAATCGCAACTTTAACACGTATATTCTAGCATATGACAATGAATTTCATGTCTAACCACTTCAACACAATAATATATGCCAAATTTTGTTGTGTGCCAAGTTTCGTGCAAAACAAACCAAGTTTGAGCTACTTTATGCGCGAATGTGCCAAAAACGTTTAAAAACCCTTAAATTCGCAACTTAACACGTAATTTCTAGCATATGACTAATATTTTCAATTCTAACCACTTCAACAAAATAATATACCAAATAGTAATGTGTGCCAAGTTTCGTGCAAAATAAACCAAGTTTGAGCTACTTTATGCGCGAAAGTGCCAAAAAAAGCATAAAAGTACATAAGATCGCAACTTAGCACGTAATTTATAGTATATGACTATGATTATCAATTATAACCACTTCAACACAATAATATATACCACATACGTGTTGTCGTGCCAAGTTTCGTGCAATAAAAAATCAAGTTTCAACTACTTCATGCACGAAAGTGATAAAAAAGCTTAAAACCATTAATATCGCAACTTAGCAAGTAATTACTAGCATATGACTGTTATTTTAAAATCTAACCACTTCAACACAACAATATATACCAAATAGTATTGTATGCCAAGTTTCGTGTAAAACAAACCAAGTTTGAGCTACTTTACGAGCGAAAGTTCAAAAAACTCTTAAAAACCCTTAAGTTCGCAACTTAACACGTAATTTTTAGCATATAACAAGGATTTTCAATTCTAACCACTTAAACAACGTAATATATGCAAAATAGTGTTGTGTGCCATGTTTCGTACAAAACAAACCAAGTTTGAGCTACGTTATGCGCGAAAGTGCCAAAAAGGTTTAAAACCCTTAAAACAGCAACTTAACACGTAATTTCTAACATATGACTATGATTTTCAATTCTAACTAGTTCAACACAATAAATATATACCAAATAGTGTTGTATGCCAAGTGTCGTGCAAAACAAACCAAGTTTGAGCTACTTTATGCGCGAAAGTGCCAAAAAAGTTTAAATATCTATAAAATTTAAACTTAGCAAGTAATTTCTAGCATATGACTATGATTCTCAATTATAACCAGTTCAACACAATAATATATACCAAATAGTGTTGTGTGCCAAGTGTCGTGCAAACAAACCAAGTTTGAGCAACTTTATGCGCGAAAGTGCCAAAAACTTTAAAAAACCTTTAAAATCGCAACTTTAACACGTATATTCTAGCATATGACAATGAATTTCATGTCTAACCACTTCAACACAATAATATATGCCAAATTTTGTTGTGTGCCAAGTTTCGTGCAAAACAAACCAAGTTTGAGCTACTTTATGCGCGAATGTGCCAAAAACGTTTAAAAAACCCTTAAATTCGCAACTTAACACGTAATTTCTAGCATATGACTAATATTTTCAATTCTAACCACTTCAACAAAATAATATACCAAATAGTATTGTGTGCCAAGTTTCGTGCAAAACAAACCAAGTTTGAGATATTTTATGCGCGAATGTGCCAAAAAAACATAAAAGCACATAAAATCGCAACTTAGCACGTAATTTATAGTATATGACTATGATTATCAATTATAACCACTTCAACACAATAATATATACCACATAGTGTTGTGTGCCCAAGTTTCGTGCAATAAAAAATCAAGTTTCAGCTACTTCATGCACGAAAGTGACAAAAAAGCTTAAAAACCATTAATATCACAACTTAGCACGTAATTACTAGCATATGAATGTTATTTTAAAATCTAACCACTTCAACACAACAATAATATAACCAAATAGTATTGTGTGCCAAGGTTTCGTGTAAAACAAACCAAGTTTGAGCTACTTTACGAGCGAAAGTTCCAATAACGCTTAGAAACCCTTAAAATCGCAACTTAATACGTAATTTTTAGCATATAACTAGGATTTTCTATTCTAACCACTTCAACACAATAATATATGCCAAATTTTGTTGTGTGGCAAGTTTCGTGCAAAACAAACCAAGTTTGAAGTACTTTATGCGCGAAAGTGCCAAAAAAACGTTTAAAAAGCCTTAAATTCGCAACTTAACACGTAATTTCTAGCATATGACTAATATTTTCAATTCTAAGCACTTCAACAAAATAATATACCAAAATAGTATTGTGTGCCAAGTTTCGTGCAAAAACAAACCAAGTTTGAGCTACTTTATGCGCGAAAGTGCCAAAAAAGCATAAAAGCACATAAAATCGCAACTTAGCACGTAATTTCTAGTATATGACTATGATTATCAATTATAACCACTTCAACACAATAATATATACCACATAGTGTTGTGTGCCCAAGTTTCGTGCAATAAAAAATCAAGTTTCAACTACTTCATGCACGAAAGTGACAAAAAAGCTTAAAAACCATTAATATCGCAACTTAGCACGTAATTACTAGCATATGACTGTTATTTTAAAATCTAACCACTTCAACACAACAATATATACCAAATAGTATTGTGTGCCAAGTTTCGTGTAAAACAAACCAAGTTTGAGCTACTTTACGAGCGAAAGTTCAAAAAACTCTTAAAAACCCTTAAGTTCGCAACTTAACACGTAATTTTTAGCATATAACTAGGATTTTCAATTCTAACCACTTAAACAACGTAATATATGCAAAATAGTGTTGTGTGCCATGTTTCGTACAAAACAAACCAAGTTTGAGGCTACGTTATGCGCGAAAGTGCCAAAAACGTTTAAAAACCCTTAAAACAGCAACTTAACACGTAATTTCTAACATATGACTATGATTTTAAATTCTAACTAGTTCAACACAATAATATATACCAAATAGTGTTGTATGCCAAGTGTCGTGCAAAACAAACCAAGTTTGAGCTACTTTATGCGCGAAAGTGCCAAAAAAGTTTAAATACCTATAAAATTGAAACTTAGCAAGTAATTTCTAGCATATGACTATGATTCTCAATTATAACCAGTTCAACACAATATATATACCAAATAGTGTTGTGTGCCAAGTGTCGTGCAAAACAAACCAAGTTTGAGCTACTTTATGCGCGAAAGTGCCAAAAACTTTAAAAACCTTTAAAATCGCAACTTTAACACGTATATTCTAGCATATGACAATGAATTTCATGTCTAACCACTTCAACACAATATTATATGCCAAATTTTGTTGTGTGCCAAGTTTCGTGCAATACAAACCAAGTTTGAGCTACTTTATGCGCGAATGTGCAAAAAACGTTTAAAAACCCATAAATTCGCAACTTAACACGTAATTTCTAGCATATGACTAATATTTTCAATTCTAAGCACTTCAACAAAATAATATACCAAATAGTATTGGTGTGCCAAGTTTCGTGCAAAACAAACCAAGTTTGAGCTACTTTATGCGCGAATGTGCCAAAAAAGCATAAAAGCACATAAAATCGCAACTTAGCACGTAATTTCTAGTATATGACTATGATTATCAATTATAACCACTTCAACACAATAATATATACCACATAGTGTTGTGTGCCAAGTTTCGTGCAATAAAAAATCAAGTTTCAACTACTTCATGCACAAAAGTGACAAAAAAGCTTAAAAACCATTAATATCGCAACTTAGCACGTAATTACTAGCATATGACTGTTATTTTAAAATCTAACCACTTCAACACAACAATATATACCAAATAGTATTGTGTGCCAAGTTTCGTGTAAAACAAACCAAGTTTGAACTACTTTACGAGCGAAAGTTCAAGAAACTCTTAAAAACCCTTAAGTTCGCAACTTAACACGTAATTTTTAGCATATAACTAGGATTTTCAATTCTAACCACTTAAACAACGTAATATATGCAAAATAGTGTTGTGTGCCATGTTTCGTACAAAACAAACCAAGTTTGAGCTACGTTATGCGCGAAAGTGCCAAAAACGTTTAAAAACCCTTAAAACAGCAACTTAACACGTAATTTCTAACATATGACTATGATTTTAAATTCTAACTAGTTCAACACAATAATATATACCAAATAGTGTTGTATGCCAAGTGTCGTGCAAAACAAACCAAGTTTGAGCTACTTTATGCGCGAAAGTGCCAAAAAAGTTTAAATACCTATAAAATTGAAACTTAGCAAGTAATTTCTAGCATATGACTATGATTCTCAATTATAACCAGTTCAACACAATAATATATACCAAATAGTGTTGTGTGCCAAGTGTCGTGCAAAACAAACCAAGTTTGAGCTACTTTATGCGCGAAAGTGCCAAAAACTTTGAAAACCTTAAAATCGCAACTTTAACACTTTTATTCTAGCATATGACAATGAATTTCATGTCTAACCACTTCAACACAATAATATATGCCAAATTTTGTTGTGTGCCAAGTTTCGTGCAAATACAAACCAAGTTTGAGCTACTTTATGCGCGAATGTGCCAAAAACATTTAAAAACCCTTAAATTCGCAACTTAACACGTAATTTCTAGCATATGACTAATATTTTCAATTCTAACCACTTCAACAAAATAATATACCAAATAGTATTGTGTGCCAAGTTTCGTGCAAAATAAACCAAGTTTGAGCTACTTTATGCGCGAAAGTGCCAAAAAAGCATAAAAGTACATAAGATCGCAACTTAGCACGTAATTTATAGTATATGACTATGATTATCAATTATAACCACTTCAACACAATAATATATACCACATAGTGTTGTGTGCCAAGTTTCGTGCAATAAAAAATCAAGTTTCAACTACTTCATGCACGAAAGTGACAAAAAAGCTTAAAAACCATTAATATCGCAACTTAGCACGTAATTACTAGCATATGACTGTTATTTTAAAATCTAACCACTTCAACACAACAATATATACCAAATAGTATTGTATGCCAAGTTTCGTGTAAAAACAAACCAAGTTTGAGCTACTTTACGAGCGAAAGTTCAAAAAACTCTTAAAAACCCTTAAGTTCGCAACTTAACACGTAATTTTTAGCATATAACAACGATTTTCAATTCTAACCACTTAAACAACGTAATATATGCAAAATAGTGTTGTGTGCCATGTTTCGTACAAAACAAACCAAGTTTGAGCTACGTTATGCGCGAAAGTGCCAAAAACGTTTAAAAACCCTTAAAAACAGCAACTTAACACGTAATTTCTAACATATGACTATGATTTTAAATTCTAACTAGTTCAACACAATAATATATACCAAATAGTGGTTGTATGCCATGTGTCGTGCAAAAACAAACCAAGTTTGAGCTACTTTATGCGCGAAAGTGCCAAAAAAGTTTAAATACCTATAAAATTGAAACTTAGCAAGTATTTCTAGCATATGACTATGATTCTCAATTATAACCAGTTCAACACAATAATATATACCAAATAGTGTTGTGTGCCAAGTGTCGTGCAAAACAAACCAAGTTTGAGCTACTTTATGCGCGAAAGTGCCAAAAACTTTAAAAACCTTTAAAATCGCAACTCTAACACGTATATTCTAGCATATGACAATGAATTTCATGTCTAACCACTTCAACACAATAATATATGCCAAATTTTGTTGTGTGCCAAGTTTCGTGCAAAACAAACCAAGTTTGAGCTACTTTATGCGCGAATGTGCCAAAAACCGTTTAAAAACCCTTAAATTCGCAACTTAACACGTAATTTCTAGCATATGACTAATATTTTCAATTCTAACCACTTCAACAAAATAATATACCAAATAGTATTGTGTGCCAAGTTTCGTGCAAAATAAACCAAGTTTGAGCTACTTTATACGCGAAAGTGCCAAAAAAGCATAAAAGTACATAAGATCGCAACTTAGCACGTAATTTATAGTATATGACTATGATTATCAATTATAACCACTTCAACACAATAATATATACCACATAGTGTTTGTGTGCCAAGTTTCGTGCAATAAAAATCAAGTTTCAACTACTTCATGCACGAAAGTGACAAAAAAGCTTAAAAACCATTAATATCGCAACTTAGCACGTAATTACTAGCATATGACTGTTATTTTAAAATCTAACCACTTCAACACAACAATATATACCAAATAGTATTGTATGCCAAGTTTCGTGTAAAACAAAACCAAGTTACTTTACGAGCGAAAGTTCAAGAAACTCTTAAAAACCCTTAAGTTCGCAACTTAACACGTAATTTTTAGCATATAACTAGGATTTTCAATTCTAACCACTTAAACAACGTAATAATATGCAAAATAGTGTTGTGTGCCATGTTTCGTACAAAACAAACCAAGTTTGAGCTACGTTATGCGCGAAAGTGCCAAAAACGTTTAAAAAACCCTTAAAAACAGCAACTTAACACGTAATTTCTAACATATGACTATGATTTTAAATTCTAACTAGTTCAACACAATAATATATACCAAATAGTGTTGTATGCCATGTGTCGTGCAAAACAAACCAAGTTTGAGCTACTTTATGCGCGAAAGTGCCAAAAAAGTTTAAATACCTATAAAATTGAAACTTAGCAAGTAATTTCTAGCATATGACTATGATTCTCAATTATAACCAGTTCAACACAATAATATATACCAAATAGTGTTGTGTGCCAAGTGTCGTGCAAAACAAACCAAGTTTGAGCTACTTTATGCGCGAAAGTGCCAAAAACTTTAAAAACCTTTAAAATCGCAACTCTAACACGTATATTCTAGCATATGACAATGAATTTCATGTCTAACCACTTCAACACAATAATATATGCCAAATTTTGTTGTGTGCCAAGTTTCGTGCAAAACAAACCAAGTTTGAGCTACTTTATGCGCGAATGTGCCAAAAACGTTTAAAAAACCCTTAAATTCGCAACTTAACACGTAATTTCTAGCATATGACTAATATTTTCAATTCTAACCACTTCAACAAAATAATATACCAAATAGTATTGTGTGCCAAGTTTCGTGCAAAATAAACCAAGTTTGAGCTACTTTATACGCGAAAGTGCCAAAAAAGCATAAAAGTACATAAGATCGCAACTTAGCACGTAATTTATAGTATATGACTATGATTATCAATTATAACCACTTCAACACAATAATATATACCACATAGTGTTGTGTGCCAAGTTTCGTGCAATAAAAAATCAAGTTTCAACTACTTCATGCACGAAAGTGACAAAAAAGCTTAAAAACCATTAATATCGCAACTTAGCACGTAATTACTAGCATATGACTGTTATTTTAAAATCTAACCACTTCAACACAACAATATATACCAAATAGTATTGTATGCCAAGTTTCGTGTAAAACAAACCAAGTTACTTTACGAGCGAAAGTTCAAGAAACTCTTAAAAACCCTTAAGTTCGCAACTTAACACGTAATTTTTAGCATATAACTAGGATTTTCAATTCTAACCACTTAAACAACGTAATATATGCAAAATAGTGTTGTGTGCCATGTTTCGTACAAAACAAACCAAGTTTGAGCTACGTTATGCGCGAAAGTGCCAAAAACGTTTAAAAACCCTTAAAACAGCAACTAAACACGTAATTTCTCACATATGACTATGATTTTAAATTCTAACTAGTTCAACACAATAATATATACCAAATAGTGTTGTATGCCATGTGTCGTGCAAAACAAACCAAGTTTGAGCTACTTTATGCGCGAAAGTGCTAAAAAAGTTTAAATACCTATAAATTGAAACTTAGCAAGTAATTTCTAGCATATGACTATGATTCTCAATTATAACCAGTTCAACACAATAATATATACCAAATAGTGTTGTGTGCCAAGTGTCGTGCAAAATTAACCAAGTTTGAGCTACTTTATGCGCGAAAGTGCCAAAAACTTTAAAAACCTTTAAAATCGCAACTTTAACACGTATATTCTAGCATATGACAATGAATTTCATGTCTAACCACTTCAACACAATAATATATGCCAAATTTTGTTGTGTGCCAAGTTTCGTGCAAAACAAACCAAGTTTGAGCTACTTTATGCGCGAATGTGCCAAAAACGTTTAAAAACCCTTAAATTCGCAACTTAACACGTAATTTCTAGCATATGACTAATATCTTCAATTCTAACCACTTCAACAAAATAATATACCAAATAGTATTGTGTGCCAAGTTTCGTGCAAAACAAACCAAGTTTGAGATACTTTATGCGCGAAAGTGCCAAAAAAACATAAAAGCACATAAAATCGCAACTTAGCACGTAATTTATAGTATATGACTATGATTATCAATTATAACCACTTCAACACAATAATATATACCACATAGTGTTGTGTGCCAAGTTTCGTGCAATAAAAAATCAAGTTTCAGCTACTTCATGCACGAAAGTGACAAAAAAGCTTAAAAACTATTAATATCGCACTTAGCACGTAGTTACTAGCATATGAATGTTATTTTAAAATCTAACCACTTCAACACAACAATATATACCAAATAGTATTGTGTGCCAAATTTCGTGTAAAACAAACCAAGTTTGAGCTACTTTACGAGCGAAAGTTCCAATAACGCTTAGAAACCCTTAAAATCGCAACTTAATACGTAATTTTTAGCATATAACTAGGATTTTCTGTTCTAACCACTTCAACACAATAACATATGCCAAATTTTGTTGTGTGCCAAGTTTCGTGCAAAACAAACCAAGTTTGAGGTACTTTATGCGCGAAAGTGCCAAAAAAACGTTTAAAAACCCTTAAATTCGCAACTTAACACGTAATTTCTAGCATATGGCTAATATTTTCAATTCTAAGCACTTCAACAAAATAATATACCAAATAGTATTGTGTGCCAAGTTTCGTGCAAAACAAACCAAGTTTGAGCTACTTTATGCGCGAAAGTGCCAAAAAAGCATAAAAGCACATAAAATCGCAACTTAGCACGTAATTTCTAGTATATGACTATGATTATCAATTATAACCACTTCAACACAAAATAATATATACCACATAGTGTTGTGTGCCAAGTTTCGTGCAATAAAAAATCAAGTTTCAACTACTTCATGCATGAAAGTGACAAAAAAAGCTTAAAAACCATTAATATCGCAACTTAGCACGTAATTACTAGCATATGAACTGTTATTTTAAAATCTAACCACTTCAACACAACAATATATACCAAACAGTAATTGTGTGCCAAGTTTCGTGTAAAACCAAACCAAGTTTGAGCTACTTTACGAGCGAAAGTTCAAGAAACTCTTAAAAACCCTTAAGTTCGCAACTTAACACGTAATTTTTAGCATATAACTAGGATTTTCAATTCTAACCACTTATACAACGTAATATATGCAAAATAGTGTTGTGTGCCCATGTTTCGTACAAAACAAACCAAGTTGGAGCTACGTTATGCGCGAAAGTGCCAAAAACGTTTAAAAACCCTTAAAACAGCAACTTAACACGTAATTTCTAACATATGACTATGATTTTAAATTCTAACTAGTTCAACACAATAATATATACCAAATAGTGTTGTATGCCAAGTGTCGTGCAAAACAAACCAAGTTTGAGCTACTTTGTGCGCGAAAGTGCCAAAAAAGTTTAAATACCTATAAATTGAAACTTAGCAAGTAATTTCTAGCATATGACTATGATTCTCAATTATAACCAGTTCAACACAATAATATATACCAAATAGTGTTATGTGCCAAGTGTCGTGCAAAACAAACCAAGTTTGAGCTACTTTATGCGCGAAAAGTGCCAAAAACTTTAAAAACCTTTAAAATCGCAACTTTAACACGTATATTCTAGCATATGACAATGAATTTCATGTCTAACCACTTCAACACAATAATATATGCCAAATTTTGTTGTGTGCCAAGTTTCGTTCAAAACAAACCAAGTTTGAGCTACTTTATGCGCGAATGTGCCAAAAACGTTTAAAAACCCTTAAATTCGCAACTTAACACGCAATTTCTAGCATATGACTAATATTTTCAATTCTAACCACTTCAACAAAATAATATACCAAATAGTATTGTGTGCCAAGTTTCGTGCAAAACAAACCAAGTTTGAGATACTTTATGCGCGAAAGTGCCAAAAAAACATAAAAGCACATAAAATCGCAACTTAGCACGTAATTTATAGTATATGACTATGATTATCAATTATAACCACTTCAACACAATAATATATACCACATAGTGTTGTGTGCCAAGTTTCGTGCAATAAAAAATCAAGTTTCAGCTACTTCATGCACGAAAGTGACAAAAAAGCTTAAAAACTATTAATATCGCACTTAGCACGTAGTTACTAGCATATGAATGTTATTTTAAAATCTAACCACTTCAACACAACAATATATACCAAATAGTATTGTGTGCCAAATTTCGTGTAAAACAAACCAAGTTTGAGCTACTTTACGAGCGAAAGTTCCAATAACGCTTAGAAACCCTTAAAATCGCAACTTAATACGTAATTTTTAGCATATAACTAGGATTTTCTGTTCTAACCACTTCAACACAATAACATATGCCAAATTTTGTTGTGTGCCAAGTTTCGTGCAAAACAAACCAAGTTTTGAGGTACTTTATGCGCGAAAGTGCCAAAAAACGTTTAAAAACCCTTAAATTCGCAACTTAACACGTAATTTCTAGCATATGGCTAATATTTTCAATTCTAAGCACTTCAACAAAATAATATACCAAATAGTATTGTGTGCCAAGTTTCGTGCAAAACAAACCAAGTTTGAGCTACTTTATGCGCGAAAGTGCCAAAAAAGCATAAAAGCACATAAAATCGCAACTTAGCACGTAATTTCTAGTATATGACTATGATTATCAATTATAACCACTTCAACACAATAATATATACCACATAGTGTTGTGTGCCAAGTTTCGTGCAATAAAAAATCAAGTTTCAACTACTTCATGCATGAAAGTGACAAAAAAGCTTAAAAACCATTAATATCGCAACTTAGCACGTAATTACTAGCATATGACTGTTATTTTAAAATCTAACCACTTCAACACAACAATATATACCAAACAGTATTGTGTGCCAAGTTTCGTGTAAAACAAACCAAGTTTGAGCTACTTTACGAGCGAAAGTTCAAGAAACTCTTAAAAACCCTTAAGTTCGCAACTTAACACGTAATTTTTAGCATATAACTAGGATTTTCAATTCTAACCACTTAAACAACGTAATATATGCAAAATAGTGTTGTGTGCCATGTTTCGTACAAAACAAACCAAGTTGGAGCTACGTTATGCGCGAAAGTGCCAAAAACGTTTAAAAACCCTTAAAACAGCAACTTAACACGTAATTTCTAACATATGACTATGATTTTAAATTCTAACTAGTTCAACACAATAATATATACCAAATAGTGTTGTATGCCAAGTGTCGTGCAAATACAAACCAAGTTTGAGCTACTTTGTGCGCGAAAGTGCCAAAAAAGTTTAAATACCTATAAATTGAAACTTAGCAAGTAATTTCTAGCATATGACTATGATTCTCAATTATAACCAGTTCAACACAATAATATATACCAAATAGTGTTATGTGCCAAGTGTCGTGCAAAACAAACCAAGTTTGAGCTACTTTATGCGCGAAAGTGCCAAAAACTTTTAAAAACCTTTAAAATCGCAACTTTAACACGTATATTCTAGCATATGACAATGAATTTCATGTCTAACCACTTCAACACAATAATATATGCCAAATTTTGTTGTGTGCCAAGTTTCGTTCAAAACAAACCAAGTTTGAGCTACTTTATGCGCGAATGTGCCAAAAACGTTTAAAAACCCTTAAATTCGCAACTTAACACGCAATTTCTAGCATATGACTAATATTTTCAATTCTAACCACTTCAACAAAATAATATACCAAATAGTATTGTGTGCCAAGTTTCGTGCAAAACAAACCAAGTTTGAGATACTTTATGCGCGAAAGTGCCAAAAAAACATAAAAGCACATAAAATCGCAACTTAGCACGTAATTTATAGTATATGACTATGATTATCAATTATAACCACTTCAACACAATAATATATACCACATAGTGTTGTGTGCCAAGTTTCGTGCAATAAAAAACTCAAGTTTCAGCTACTTCATGCACGAAAGTGACAAAAAAGCTTAAAAAACCATTAATATCGCAACTTAGCACGTAATTACTAGCATATGAATGTTATTTTAAAATCTAACCACTTCAACACAACAATATATACCAAATAGTATTGTGTGCCAAGTTTCGTGTAAAACAAACCAAGTTTGAGCTACTTTACGAGCGAAAGTTCCAATAACGCTTAGAAACCCTTAAAATCGCAACTTAATACGTAATTTTTAGCATATAAACTTAGGATTTTCTATTCTAACCACTTCAACACAGATAATATATGCCAAATTTTGTTGTGTGCCAAGTTTCCGTGCAAAACAAACGCAAGTTTGAGGTACTTTAATGCGTGAAAGATCCAAAAACTTTTAAAAACCATTAAAATCGCAACTTAACAAGTATATTCTAGGCATATGACAATGAATTTCAATTCTATACCACTTCAACACAATAATATATACTACATAGTGTTGTGTGCCAAGTTTCGTGCAAACAAAAAACCAAGTTTTAGCTATTTTATGCACGAAAGTGTCAAAAAAAGCTTAAACACCAATAATATCGCAACTTAGCACGTAATGACTAGCATATGACTGTGATTTAAAAATCTAACCACTTCAACACAACAATATATACCAAATAGTATTGTGTGCCAAGTTTCGTGCAAAAGAAACCAAGTTTGAGCTACTTTATGCGCGAAAGTTCCAAAAAAGCATAATAACGCATAAAATCGCATCTTTGCACGTAATTTTTAGTATATGACTGTGATTTTCAATTCTAACCACTTCAACACAATAACATATACCAAACAGTGTTGTGTGCCAAGTGTCGTGCAAAACAAACAAAGTTTGAGCCACTTTATGCGCGAAAGTGCTAGAAACTTTTAAAAACCCTTAAAATCGCAACTTAACACGTAATTTATAGCATATGACTATGATTTTCAATTCTAACCACTTCAACACAAAAATATACCAAATAGTATTGTGTGCCAAGTTTCGTGCAAAACAAACCAAGTTTGAGCTGCTTTATGCGCGAAAGTGCCAAAAACGCTTAAAAACCCTTAAAATAGCAACTTAACACGTAATTTCTAACATATCACTTTGATTTTAAATTCTTACCACTTCAACACAATAATATATACCAAATAGTGTTGTCTACCAAGTTTCGTGCAAAACGAACCAAGTTTGAGCTACTTTATGCGTGAAAGTGCCAAAAAAGTTTAAATACCCATAAAATTCAAACTTAGCAAGTAATTTCTAGCATATGACTATGATTCTCAATTATAACCAGTTTAACACAATAATATATACCAAATAGTGTTGTGTGCCAAGTGTCGTGCAAAAGAAACCAAGTTTGAGCTACTTTATGCGTGAAAGATCCAAAAACTTTTAAAAACCATTAAAATCGCAACTTAACAAGTATATTCTAGCATATGACAATGAATTTCAATTCTAACCACTTCAACACAATAATATATACTACATAGTGTTGTGTGCCAAGTTTCGTGCAAACAAAAACCAAGTTTTAGCTATTTTATGCACGAAAGTGTCAAAAAAGCTTAAACACCAATAATATCGCAACTTAGCACGTAATGACTAGCATATGACTGTGATTTAAAAATCTAACCACTTCAACACAACAATATATACCAAATAGTATTGTGTGCCAAGTTTCGTGCAAAAGAAACCAAGTTTGAGCTACTTTATGCGCGAAAGTTCCAAAAAAGCATAATAACGCATAAAATCGCATCTTTGCACGTAGTTTCTAGTATATGACTATGATTTTCAATTCTAACCACTTCAACACAATAACATATACCAAATAGTGTTGTGTGCCAAGTGTCGTGCAAAACAAACAAAGTTTGAGCCACTTTATGCGCGAAAGTGCTAGAAACTTTTAAAACCCTTAAAATCGCAACTTAACACGTAATTTATAGCATATGACTATGATTTTCAATTCTAACCACTTCAACACAAAAATATACCAAATAGTATTGTGTGCCAAGTTTCGTGCAAAACAAACCAAGTTTGAGCTGCTTTATGCGCGAAAGTGCCAAAAACGCTTTAAAAACCCTTAAAATAGCAACTTCACACGTAATTTCTAGCATATCACTTTGATTTTAAATTCTTACCACTTCAACACAATAATATATACCAAATAGTGTTGTCTACCAAGTTTCGTGCAAAACGAACCAAGTTTGAGCTACTTTATGCGTGAAAGTGCAAAAAAAATTTTAAATACCCATAAAATTCAAACTTAGCAAGTAATTTCTAGCATATGACTATGATTCTAAATTATAACCAGTTCAACACAATAATATATACCAAATAGTGTTGTGTGCCAAGTGTCGTGCAAAAGAAACCAAGTTTGAGCTACTTTATGCGTGAAAGATCCAAAAACTTTTAAAAATCGTTAAAATCGCAACTTAACACGTATATTCTAGCATATGAATTTGAATTTCAATTCTAACCACTTCAACACAATAATATATACCACATAGTGTTGTGTGCCAAGTTTCGTGCAAAAAAAAACCAAGTTTTAGCTATTTTATGCACGAAAGTGTCAAAGAAGCTTAAACACCAATAATATCGCAACTTAGCACGTAATTACTAGAATATGACTGTGATTTAAAAATCTAACCACTTCAACACAACAATATATACCAAATAGTATTGTTTGCCATGTTTCGTGTAAAAGAAACCAAGTTTGAGCTACTTTATGCGCGAAAGTTCCAAAAAACCATATTAACCCATAAAATCGCAACTTTGCACGTAATTTCTAGTATATAACTATGATTTTCAATTCTAACCACTTCAACACAATAATATATGCGAAATAGTGTTGTGCGCCATGTTTCGTACAAAACAAAGCAAGTTTGAGCTACTTTATGCGCAAAAGTGACATAAAATCTTAAAAACCCATAAAGTCGAATTTTACCACGTAATTTCTAGCATATGACTATGATTTTAAATTATAACCACTTCAACTCAATAATATATACTAAATAGTGTTGTGTGTCATGTTTCGTGCAAAACAAACCATGTTTGAGCTACTTTATGCCCGAAAGTGCCAAAAAAGAATAAAAACCCATAAAACTACAACTTTGCACGTAATTTCTAGCATATGACTATGATTTTCAATTTTAACACTTCAACACAATAATATATACCAAATAGTGTTGTGTGCCAAGTTTCGTGCATAAGAAACCAAGTTTGAGCTACTTTATGCGCGAAAGTTTCAAAAAAGCATAATAACCCATAAAATCGCAACTTAGCACGTAATTTCTAGTATATGACTATGATTTTTAATTATAACCACTTCAACACAATAAAATATACCAAATAGTTTTGTGTGCAAAGTGTCGTGCAAAAAAAATACAATGTTTGAGCTACTTTATCCGCGAAAGTGACAAAAAAGCTTAAAAACCCTTAAAATCACAACTTAACACGTAATTTATAGCATATAACTACACTAGTGGAAAAAACATCATTTGCTGCGGTTTTCCTTATACGCAGCATTAAATAGCAAAAAAATAAAAAAAGAAAAAACAATATATAATACAAATGCTGCGGTTTTCATGATGACCGCAGCAAATAAGCATTATTTGTTGCGGTTTTATTAAGCCCTCAGCAAATAAGTGCTTATCAAACAAAAAAAATAATTTTTTTTTAAAAAAAAGCATTATAACCACTTCAACACAATATTATATATGACATAGTGTTGTGTGCCAAGTTTCATGCAAAAAAAAAACCAAGTTTGAGTTACTTTATGCACAAAAGTGACAAAAAAGCTTAAAAACCCTTAAAATAGCAACTTAACATGTAATTTCTAGCATATGACTATGATTTTCAATGCTAACCACTTCAACTCAATAATATATACCAAATAGTGTTGTGTGCCAAGTTTCGTGCAAAACAAACCAAGTTTGAGCTACTTTATGCGCGAAAGTGCCAAAAAAGCTTAAATACTCATAAAATAGAAACTTCTTAAGTAATTTCTTGCATATGAATATGATTCTCAATTATAACCAGTTCAACACAATAATATATACCAAATAGTGTTGTGTGCCAATTGTCGTGCAAAATAAACAAAGTTTGAGCCACTTTATGCGCGAAAGTGCTAGAAACTTTTAAAAACCCTTAAAATCGCAACTTAACACGTAATATATAGCATATGACTATGATTTTCAATTCTAACCACTTCAACACAAAAATATACCAAATAGTATTATGTGCCAAGTTTCGTGCAAAACAAACGAAGTTTGACCTATTTTATGCGTGAAAGTGCCAAAAAAACTTAAATACCCATAAAATTCAAACTTAGCAAGTAATTTCTAGCATATGACTATGATTCTCAATTATAACCAGTTCAACACAATAATATATACCAAATAGTGTTGTGTGCCAAGTGTCATGCAAAAGAAACCAAGTTTGAGTTACTTTATGCGCGAAAGTACCAAAAACTTTTAAAAATCGTTAAAATCGCAACTTAACACGCATATTCTAGCATATGACAATGAATTTCAATTCTAACCACTTCCACACAATAATATATACGTCATAGTGTTGTGTGCCAAGTTTCGTTAAAAAAAAAACCAGTTTTTAGCTATTTATGCACGAAATTGTCAAAAAAGCTTAAAAACCATTAATATCACAACTTAGCACGTAATTACTAGCATATGCTGTGATTTAAAAATCTAACTACTTCAACACAACAATACATAGCAAATAGTATTGTGTGCAAAGTTTCTTGTAAAACAAACCAAGTTTGAGCTACTTTACGAGCGAAAGTTCCAATAATGCTTAAAAACCCTTAAAATCGCAACTTAATACGTAATTTTTAGCATATAACTAGGATTTTCCATTCTAACCACTTCAACACAATAATATATGCCAAATTTTGTTGTGTGTCAAGTTTCGTGCAAAACAAACCAAGTTTGAGCTACTTTATGCGCGAAAGTGCCAAAAACGTTTAAAAACCCTTAAATTCGCAACTTAACACGTAATTTCTAGCATATGACTAATATTTTCAATTCTAACCACTTCAACAAAATAATATACCAAATAGTATTGTGTGCCAAGTTTCGTGCAAAACAAACCAAGTTTGAGCTACTTTACGAGCGAAAGTTCAAAAAAACACTTAAAAACCCTTAAATTCGCAACTTAACACGTAATTTTTAGCATATAACTAGGATTTTCAATTCTAACCACTTAAACAACGTAATATATGCAAAATAGTGTTGTGTGCCATTTTTGGTACAAAACAAACCAAGTTTGAGCTACTTTATGCGCGAAAGTGCCAAAAACGTTTAAAAACCCTTAAAACAGCAACTTAACACGTAATTTCTAACATATGACTATGATTTTCAATTCTAACCAGTTCAACACAATAATATATACCAAATAGTGTTGTATGCCAAGTGTCGTGCAAAACAAACCAAGTTTGAGATACTTTATGCGCGAAAGTGCCAAAAAAGCTTAAATACCTATAAAATTAAAACTTAGCATGTAATTTCTAGCATATGACTACGATTCTCAATTATAACCAGTTCAACACAATAATATATACCAAATAGTGTTGTGTGCCAAGTGTCGTGCAAAACAAACCAAGTTTGAGCTACTTTATGCGCGAAAGTGCCAAAAACTTTTAAAAACCTTTAAAATCGCAACTTTAACACGTGTATTCTAGCATATGACAATGAATTTCATGTCTAACCACTTCAACACAATAATATATGAAAAATTTTGTTGTGTGCCAAGTTTCGTGCAAAACAAACCAAGTTTGAGCTACTTTATGCGCGAAAGTGCCAAAAAAGCATAAAAGCACATAAAATCGCAACTTAGCACGTAATTTATAGTATATGACTATGATTATCAATTATAACCACTTCAACACAATAATATATACCACATAGTGTTGTGTGCCAAGTTTCGTGCAATAAAAAATTAAGTTTCAGCTACTTCATGCACGAAAGTGACAAAAAAGCTTAAAAACCATTACTATCGCAACTTAGCACGTAATTACTAGCATATGACTGTTATTTTAAAATCTAACCACTTCAACACAATAATATATACCAAATAGTATTGTGTGCCAAGTTGCGTGTAAAACAAACCAAGTTTGAGCTACTTTACGAGCGAAAGTTCAAAAAACTCTTAAAAACCCTTAAATTCGCAACTTAACACGTAAGTTTTAGCATATAACTAGGATTTTCAATTCTAACCACTTAAACGACGTAATATATGCAAAATAGTGTTGTGTGCCATGTTTCGTACAAAACAAACCAAGTTTGAGCTACTTTATGCGCGAAAGTGCCAAAAACGTTTAAAAACCCTTAAAATAGCAACTTAACACGTAATTTCTAACATATGACTATGATTTTCAGTTCTAACCAGTTCAACACAATAACATATACCAAATAGTGTTGTGTGCCAAGTGTCGTGCAAAACAAACCAAGTTTGAGCTACTTTATGCGCGAAAGTGCCAAAAACTTTTAAAAATCTTTAAAATCGCAACTTTAACACGTATATTCTAGCATATGACAATGAATTTCATGTCTAACCACTTCAACACAATAATATATGCCAAATTTTGTTGTGTGCCATGTTTCGTGCAAAACAAACCAAGTTTGAGCTACTTTATGCGCGAAAGTGCCAAAAACGTTCAAAAACCCTTAAATTCGAAACTTAACACGTAATTTCTATCATATGACTAATATTTTCATTTCTAACCACTTCAACAAAATAATATACCAAATAGTATTGTGTGCCAAGTTTCGTGCAAAACAAACCAAGTTTGAGCTACTTTATGCGCGAAAGTGCCAAAAACGCTAAAAAACCCTTAAATTCGCAACATAACACGTAACTTCTAGCATATGACTATTATTTTCAGTTCTAACCACTTCAACACAATAATATACCAAATAGTATTGTGTGCCAAGTTTCGTGCAAGACAAACCAAGTTTGCGCTACTTTATGCGCGAAAGTGCAAAAAAAGCATAAAAACCCATAAAATCGCAACTTAGCACGTAATTTCTAGTATATGACTATGATTTTTAATTATAACCACTTCAACACAATAAAATATACCAAATAGTTTTGTGTGCAAAGTGTCGTGCAAAAAAATACAATGTTTGAGCTACTTTATGCGCGAAAGTGACAAAAAAGCTTAAAAACCCTTAAAATCACAACTTAACACGTAATTTATAGCATATAACTACACTAGTGGAAAAAACATCATTTGCTGCGGTTTTCCTTATACGCAGCATTAAATAGCAAAAAAATAAAAAAAGAAAAAACAATATATAATACAAATGCTGCGGTTTTCATGATGACCGCAGCAAATAAGCATTATTTGTTGCGGTTTTATTAAGCCCTCAGCAAATAAGTGCTTATCAAACAAAAAAAATAATTTTTTTTTAAAAAAAAGCATTATAACCACTTCAACACAATATTATATATGACATAGTGTTGTGTGCCAAGTTTCATGCAAAAAAAAAACCAAGTTTGAGTTACTTTATGCACAAAAGTGACAAAAAAGCTTAAAAACCCTTAAAATAGCAACTTAACATGTAATTTCTAGCATATGACTATGATTTTCAATGCTAACCACTTCAACTCAATAATATATACCAAATAGTGTTGTGTGCCAAGTTTCGTGCAAAACAAACCAAGTTTGAGCTACTTTATGCGCGAAAGTGCCAAAAAAGCTTAAATACTCATAAAATAGAAACTTCTTAAGTAATTTCTTGCATATGACTATGATTCTCAATTATAACCAGTTCAACACAATAATATATACCAAATAGTGTTGTGTGCCAATTGTCGTGCAAAATAAACAAAGTTTGAGCCACTTTATGCGCGAAAGTGCTAGAAACTTTTAAAAACCCTTAAAATCGCAACTTAACACGTAATATATAGCATATGACTATGATTTTCAATTCTAACCACTTCAACACAAAAATATACCAAATAGTATTATGTGCCAAGTTTCGTGCAAAACAAACGAAGTTTGACCTATTTTATGCGTGAAAGTGCCAAAAAAACTTAAATACCCATAAAATTCAAACTTAGCAAGTAATTTCTAGCATATGACTATGATTCTCAATTATAACCAGTTCAACACAATAATATATACCAAATAGTGTTGTGTGCCAAGTGTCATGCAAAAGAAACCAAGTTTGAGTTACTTTATGCGCGAAAGTACCAAAAACTTTTAAAAATCGTTAAAATCGCAACTTAACACACATATTCTAGCATATGACAATGAATTTCAATTCTAACCACTTCCACACAATAATATATACGTCATAGTGTTGTGTGCCAAGTTTCGTTAAAAAAAAAAACCAGTTTTTAGCTATTTATGCACGAAATTGTCAAAAAAGCTTAAAAACCATTAATATCACAACTTAGCACGTAATTACTAGCATATGCTGTGATTTAAAAATCTAACTACTTCAACACAACAATACATAGCAAATAGTATTGTGTGCCAAGTTTCTTGTAAAACAAACCAAGTTTGAGCTACTTTACGAGCGAAAGTTCCAATAATGCTTAAAAACCCTTAAAATCGCAACTTAATACGTAATTTTTAGCATATAACTAGGATTTTCTATTCTAACCACTTAAACACAATAATATATGCCAAATTTTGTTGTGTGTCAAGTTTCGTGCAAAACAAACCAAGTTTGAGCTACTTTATGCGCGAAAGTGCCAAAAACGTTTAAAAACCCTTAAATTCGCAACTTAACACGTAATTTCTAGCATATGACTAATATTTTCAATTCTAACCACTTCAACTAAATAATATACCAAATAGTATTGTGTGCCAAGTTTCGTGCAAAACAAACCAAGTTTGAGCTACTTTACGAGCGAAAGTTCAAAAAACACTTAAAAACCCTTAAATTCGCAACTTAACACGTAATTTTTAGCATATAACTAGGATTTTCAATTCTAACCACTTAAACAACGTAATATATGCAAAATAGTGTTGTGTGCCATTTTTGGTACAAAACAAACCAAGTTTGAGCTACTTTATGCGCGAAAGTGCCAAAAACGTATAAAAACCCTTAAAACAGCAACTTAACACGTAATTTCTAACATATGACTATGATTTTCAATTCTAACCAGTTCAACACAATAATATATACCAAATAGTGTTGTATGCCAAGTGTCGTGCAAAACAAACCAAGTTTGAGATACTTTATGCGCGAAAGTGCCAAAAAAGCTTAAATACCTATAAAATTGAAACTTAGCATGTAATTTCTAGCATATGACTACGATTCTCAATTATAACCAGTTCAACACAATAATATATACCAAATAGTGTTGTGTGCCAAGTGTCGTGCAAAACAAACCAAGTTTGAGCTACTTTATGCGCGAAAGTGCCAAAAACTTTTAAAAACCTTTAAAATCGCAACTTTAACACGTGTATTCTAGCATATGACAATGAATTTCATGTCTAACCACTTCAACACAATAATATATGAAAAATTTTGTTGTGTGCCAAGTTTCGTGCAAAACAAACCAAGTTTGAGCTACTTTATGCGCGAAAGTGCCAAAAAAGCATAAAAGCACATAAAATCGCAACTTAGCACGTAATTTATAGTATATGACTATGATTATCAATTATAACCACTTCAACACAATAATATATACCACATAGTGTTGTGTGCCAAGTTTCGTGCAATAAAAAATTAAGTTTCACCTACTTCATGCACGAAAGTGACAAAAAAGCTTAAAAACCATTACTATCGCAACTTAGCACGTAATTACTAGCATATGACTGTTATTTTAAAATCTAACCACTTCAACACAATAATATATACCAAATAGTATTGTGTGCCAAGTTGCGTGTAAAACAAACCAAGTTTGAGCTACTTTACGAGCGAAAGTTCAAAAAACTCTTAAAAACCCTTAAATTCGCAACTTAACACGTAAGTTTTAGCATATAACTAGGATTTTCAATTCTAACCACTTAAACGACGTAATATATGCAAAATAGTGTTGTGTGCCATGTTTCGTACAAAACAAACCAAGTTTGAGCTACTTTATGCGCGAAAGTGCCAAAAACGTTTAAAAACCCTTAAAATAGCAACTTAACACGTAATTTCTAACATATGACTATGATTTTCAGTTCTAACCAGTTCAACACAATAACATATACCAAATAGTGTTGTGTGCCAAGTGTCGTGCAAAACAAACCAAGTTTGAGCTACTTTATGCGCGAAAGTGCCAAAAACTTTTAAAAATCTTTAAAATCGCAACTTTAACACGTATATTCTAGCATATGACAATGAATTTCATGTCTAACCACTTCAACACAATAATATATGCCAAATTTTGTTGTGTGCCATGTTTCGTGCAAAACAAACCAAGTTTGAGCTACTTTATGCGCGAAAGTGCCAAAAACGTTCAAAAACCCTTAAATTCGAAACTTAACACGTAATTTCTATCATATGACTAATATTTTCATTTCTAACCACTTCAACAAAATAATATACCAAATAGTATTGTGTGCCAAGTTTCGTGCAAAACAAACCAAGTTTGAGCTACTTTATGCGCGAAAGTGCCAAAAACGCTAAAAAACCCTTAAATTCGCAACATAACACGTAACTTCTAGCATATGACTATTATTTTCAGTTCTAACCACTTCAACACAATAATATACCAAATAGTATTGTGTGCCAAGTTTCGTGCAAGACAAACCAAGTTTGCGCTACTTTATGCGCGAAAGTGCAAAAAAAGCATAAAAACCCATAAAATCGCAACTTAGCACGTAATTTCTAGTATATGACTATGATTTTTAATTATAACCACTTCAACACAATAAAATATACCAAATAGTTTTGTGTGCAAAGTGTCGTGCAAAAAAATACAATGTTTGAGCTACTTTATGCGCGAAAGTGACAAAAAAGCTTAAAAACCCTTAAAATCACAACTTAACACGTAATTTATAGCATATAACTACACTAGTGGAAAAAACATCATTTGCTGCGGTTTTCCTTATACGCAGCATTAAATAGCAAAAAAATAAAAAAAGAAAAAACAATATATAATACAAATGCTGCGGTTTTCATGATGACCGCAGCAAATAAGCATTATTTGTTGCGGTTTTATTAAGCCCTCAGCAAATAAGTGCTTATTAAACAAAAAAAATAATTTTTTTTTAAAAAAAAGCATTATAACCACTTCAACACAATATTATATATGACATAGTGTTGTGTGCCAAGTTTCATGCAAAAAAAAAACCAAGTTTGAGTTACTTTATGCACAAAAGTGACAAAAAAGCTTAAAAACCCTTAAAATAGCAACTTAACATGTAATTTCTAGCATATGACTATGATTTTCAATGCTAACCACTTCAACTCAATAATATATACGAAATAGTGTTGTGTGCCAAGTTTCGTGCAAAACAAACCAAGTTTGAGCTACTTTATGCGCGAAAGTGCCAAAAAAGCTTAAATACTCATAAAATAGAAACTTCTTAAGTAATTTCTTGCATATGACTATGATTCTCAATTATAACCAGTTCAACACAATAATATATACCAAATAGTGTTGTGTGCCAATTGTCGTGCAAAATAAACAAAGTTTGAGCCACTTTATGCGCGAAAGTGCTAGAAACTTTTAAAAACCCTTAAAATCGCAACTTAACACGTAATATATAGCATATGACTATGATTTTCAATTCTAACCACTTCAACACAAAAATATACCAAATAGTATTATGTGCCAAGTTTCGTGCAAAACAAACGAAGTTTGACCTATTTTATGCGTGAAAGTGCCAAAAAAACTTAAATACCCATAAAATTCAAACTTAGCAAGTAATTTCTAGCATATGACTATGATTCTCAATTATAACCAGTTCAACACAATAATATATACCAAATAGTGTTGTGTGCCAAGTGTCATGCAAAAGAAACCAAGTTTGAGTTACTTTATGCGCGAAAGTACCAAAAACTTTTAAAAATCGTTAAAATCGCAACTTAACACGCATATTCTAGCATATGACAATGAATTTCAATTCTAACCACTTCCACACAATAATATATACGTCATAGTGTTGTGTGCCAAGTTTCGTTAAAAAAAAAACCAGTTTTTAGCTATTTATGCACGAAATTGTCAAAAAAGCTTAAAAACCATTAATATCACAACTTAGCACGTAATTACTAGCATATGCTGTGATTTAAAAATCTAACTACTTCAACACAACAATACATAGCAAATAGTATTGTGTGCCAAGTTTCTTGTAAAACAAACCAAGTTTGAACTACTTTACGAGCGAAAGTGCCAATAATGCTTAAAAACCCTTAAAATCGCAACTTAATACGTAATTTTTAGCATATAACTAGGATTTTCTATTCTAACCACTTAAACACAATAATATATGCCAAATTTTGTTGTGTGTCAAGTTTCGTGCAAAACAAACCAAGTTTGAGCTACTTTATGCGCGAAAGTGCCAAAAACGTTTAAAAACCCTTAAATTCGCAACTTAACACGTAATTTCTAGCATATGACTAATATTTTCAATTCTAACCACTTCAACTAAATAATATACCAAATAGTATTGTGTGCCAAGTTTCGTGCAAAACAAACCAAGTTTGAGCTACTTTACGAGCGAAAGTTCAAAAAACACTTAAAAACCCTTAAATTCGCAACTTAACACGTAATTTTTAGCATATAACTAGGATTTTCAATTCTAACCACTTAAACAACGTAATATATGCAAAATAGTGTTGTGTGCCATTTTTGGTACAAAACAAACCAAGTTTGAGCTACTTTATGCGCGAAAGTGCCAAAAACGTTTAAAAACCCTTAAAACAGCAACTTAACACGTAATTTCTAACATATGACTATGATTTTCAATTCTAACCAGTTCAACACAATAATATATACCAAATAGTGTTGTATGCCAAGTGTCGTGCAAAACAAACCAAGTTTGAGATACTTTATGCGCGAAAGTGCCAAAAAAGCTTAAATACCTATAAAATTGAAACTTAGCATGTAATTTCTAGCATATGACTACGATTCTCAATTATAACCAGTTCAACACAATAATATATACCAAATAGTGTTGTGTGCCAAGTGTCGTGCAAAACAAACCAAGTTTGAGCTACTTTATGCGCGAAAGTGCCAAAAACTTTTAAAAACCTTTAAAATCGCAACTTTAACACGTGTATTCTAGCATATGACAATGAATTTCATGTCTAACCACTTCAACACAATAATATATGAAAAATTTTGTTGTGTGCCAAGTTTCGTGCAAAACAAACCAAGTTTGAGCTACTTTATGCGCGAAAGTGCCAAAAAAGCATAAAAGCACATAAAATCGCAACTTAGCACGTAATTTATAGTATATGACTATGATTATCAATTATAACCACTTCAACACAATAATATATACCACATAGTGTTGTGTGCCAAGTTTCGTGCAATAAAAAATTAAGTTTCACCTACTTCATGCACGAAAGTGACAAAAAAGCTTAAAAACCATTACTATCGCAACTTAGCACGTAATTACTAGCATATGACTGTTATTTTAAAATCTAACCACTTCAACACAATAATATATACCAAATAGTATTGTGTGCCAAGTTGCGTGTAAAACAAACCAAGTTTGAGCTACTTTACGAGCGAAAGTTCAAAAAACTCTTAAAAACCCTTAAATTCGCAACTTAACACGTAAGTTTTAGCATATAACTAGGATTTTCAATTCTAACCACTTAAACGACGTAATATATGCAAAATACTGTTGTGTGCCATGTTTCGTACAAAACAAACCAAGTTTGAGCTACTTTATGCGCGAAAGTGCCAAAAACGTTTAAAAACCCTTAAAATAGCAACTTAACACGTAATTTCTAACATATGACTATGATTTTCAGTTCTAACCAGTTCAACACAATAACATATACCAAATAGTGTTGTGTGCCAAGTGTCGTGCAAAACAAACCAAGTTTGAGCTACTTTATGCGCGAAAGTGCCAAAAACTTTTAAAAATCTTTAAAATCGCAACTTTAACACGTATATTCTAGCATATGACAATGAATTTCATGTCTAACCACTTCAACACAATAATATATGCCAAATTTTGTTGTGTGCCATGTTTCGTGCAAAACAAACCAAGTTTGAGCTACTTTATGCGCGAAAGTGCCAAAAACGTTCAAAAACCCTTAAATTCGAAACTTAACACGTAATTTCTATCATATGACTAATATTTTCATTTCTAACCACTTCAACAAAATAATATACCAAATGGTATTGTGTGCCAAGTTTCGTGCAAAACAAACCAAGTTTGAGCTACTTTATGCGCGAAAGTGCCAAAAACGCTAAAAAACCCTTAAATTCGCAACATAACACGTAACTTCTAGCATATGACTATTATTTTCAGTTCTAACCACTTCAACACAATAATATACCAAATAGTATTGTGTGCCAAGTTTCGTGCAAGACAAACCAAGTTTGCGCTACTTTATGCGCGAAAGTGCAAAAAAAGCATAAAAACCCATAAAATCGCAACTTAGCACGTAATTTCTAGTATATGACTATGATTTTTAATTATAACCACTTCAACACAATAAAATATACCAAATAGTTTTGTGTGCAAAGTGTCGTGCAAAAAAATACAATGTTTGAGCTACTTTATGCGCGAAAGTGACAAAAAAGCTTAAAAACCCTTAAAATCACAACTTAACACGTAATTTATAGCATATAACTACACTAGTGGAAAAAACATCATTTGCTGCGGTTTTCCTTATACGCAGCATTAAATAGCAAAAAAATAAAAAAAGAAAAAACAATATATAATACAAATGCTGCGGTTTTCATGATGACCGCAGCAAATAAGCATTATTTGTTGCGGTTTTATTAAGCCCTCAGCAAATAAGTGCTTATTAAACAAAAAAAATAATTTTTTTTTAAAAAAAAGCATTATAACCACTTCAACACAATATTATATATGACATAGTGTTGTGTGCCAAGTTTCATGCAAAAAAAAAAACCAAGTTTGAGTTACTTTATGCACAAAAGTGACAAAAAAGCTTAAAAACCCTTAAAATAGCAACTTAACATGTAATTTCTAGCATATGACTATGATTTTCAATGCTAACCACTTCAACTCAATAATATATACGAAATAGTGTTGTGTGCCAAGTTTCGTGCAAAACAAACCAAGTTTGAGCTACTTTATGCGCGAAAGTGCCAAAAAAGCTTAAATACTCATAAAATAGAAACTTCTTAAGTAATTTCTTGCATATGACTATGATTCTCAATTATAACCAGTTCAACACAATAATATATACCAAATAGTGTTGTGTGCCAATTGTCGTGCAAAATAAACAAAGTTTGAGCCACTTTATGCGCGAAAGTGCTAGAAACTTTTAAAAACCCTTAAAATCGCAACTTAACACGTAATATATAGCATATGACTATGATTTTCAATTCTAACCACTTCAACACAAAAATATACCAAATAGTATTATGTGCCAAGTTTCGTGCAAAACAAACGAAGTTTGACCTATTTTATGCGTGAAAGTGCCAAAAAAACTTAAATACCCATAAAATTCAAACTTAGCAAGTAATTTCTAGCATATGACTATGATTCTCAATTATAACCAGTTCAACACAATAATATATACCAAATAGTGTTGTGTGCCAAGTGTCATGCAAAAGAAACCAAGTTTGAGTTACTTTATGCGCGAAAGTACCAAAAACTTTTAA
Organism: Amaranthus tricolor; assembly: GCF_026212465.1. Classification (NCBI taxonomy): domain Eukaryota; kingdom Viridiplantae; phylum Streptophyta; class Magnoliopsida; order Caryophyllales; family Amaranthaceae; genus Amaranthus; species Amaranthus tricolor. The sequence goes on along the minus strand of NC_080060.1, from coordinate 22,576,028 downwards.
AAATCGTTAAAATCGCAACTTAACACGCATATTCTAGCATATGACAATGAATTTCAATTCTAACCACTTCCACACAATAATATATACGTCATAGTGTTGTGTGCCAAGTTTCGTTAAAAAAAAAACCAGTTTTTAGCTATTTATGCACGAAATTGTCAAAAAAGCTTAAAAACCATTAATATCACAACTTAGCACGTAATTACTAGCATATGCTGTGATTTAAAAATCTAACTACTTCAACACAACAATACATAGCAAATAGTATTGTGTGCCAAGTTTCTTGTAAAACAAACCAAGTTTGAGCTACTTTACGAGCGAAAGTCCCAATAATGCTTAAAAACCCTTAAAATCGCAACTTAATACGTAATTTTTAGCATATAACTAGGATTTTCTATTCTAACCACTTAAACACAATAATATATGCCAAATTTTGTTGTGTGTCAAGTTTCGTGCAAAACAAACCAAGTTTGAGCTACTTTATGCGCGAAAGTGCCAAAAACGTTTAAAAACCCTTAAATTCGCAACTTAACACGTAATTTCTAGCATATGACTAATATTTTCAATTCTAACCACTTCAACTAAATAATATACCAAATAGTATTGTGTGCCAAGTTTCGTGCAAAACAAACCAAGTTTGAGCTACTTTACGAGCGAAAGTTCAAAAAACACTTAAAAACCCTTAAATTCGCAACTTAACACGTAATTTTTAGCATATAACTAGGATTTTCAATTCTAACCACTTAAACAACGTAATATATGCAAAATAGTGTTGTGTGCCATTTTTGGTACAAAACAAACCAAGTTTGAGCTACTTTATGCGCGAAAGTGCCAAAAACGTTTAAAAACCCTTAAAACAGCAACTTAACACGTAATTTCTAACATATGACTATGATTTTCAATTCTAACCAGTTCAACACAATAATATATACCAAATAGTGTTGTATGCCAAGTGTCGTGCAAAACAAACCAAGTTTGAGATACTTTATGCGCGAAAGTGCCAAAAAAGCTTAAATACCTATAAAATTGAAACTTAGCATGTAATTTCTAGCATATGACTACGATTCTCAATTATAACCAGTTCAACACAATAATATATACCAAATAGTGTTGTGTGCCAAGTGTCGTGCAAAACAAACCAAGTTTGAGCTACTTTATGCGCGAAAGTGCCAAAAACTTTTAAAAACCTTTAAAATCGCAACTTTAACACGTGTATTCTAGCATATGACAATGAATTTCATGTCTAACCACTTCAACACAATAATATATGAAAAATTTTGTTGTGTGCCAAGTTTCGTGCAAAACAAACCAAGTTTGAGCTACTTTATGCGCGAAAGTGCCAAAAAAGCATAAAAGCACATAAAATCGCAACTTAGCACGTAATTTATAGTATATGACTATGATTATCAATTATAACCACTTCAACACAATAATATATACCACATAGTGTTGTGTGCCAAGTTTCGTGCAATAAAAAATTAAGTTTCACCTACTTCATGCACGAAAGTGACAAAAAAGCTTAAAAACCATTACTATCGCAACTTAGCACGTAATTACTAGCATATGACTGTTATTTTAAAATCTAACCACTTCAACACAATAATATATACCAAATAGTATTGTGTGCCAAGTTGCGTGTAAAACAAACCAAGTTTGAGCTACTTTACGAGCGAAAGTTCAAAAAACTCTTAAAAACCCTTAAATTCGCAACTTAACACGTAAGTTTTAGCATATAACTAGGATTTTCAATTCTAACCACTTAAACGACGTAATATATGCAAAATAGTGTTGTGTGCCATGTTTCGTACAAAACAAACCAAGTTTGAGCTACTTTATGCGCGAAAGTGCAAAAAAAGCATAAAAACCCATAAAATCGTAACTTAACACGTAATTTCTAGTATATGACTGTGATTTTCATTTATAACCACTTCAACACAATAATATATACCATATAGTGTTGTGCGCCAAGTTTCGTGCAAAAAAAACCAAGTTTCAGCAACTTTATGCACATGACAATAGTATTTCTTGTATATGACTATTATTTTAAAATCTAACCACTTCAACACAATAATATATACCAAATAGTATTGTGTGCCAAGTTTCTTGTAAAACAAACCAAGTTTGAGCTACTTTACGAGCGAAAGTTCCAATAACGCTTAGAAACCCTTAAAATCGCAACTTAATACGTAATTTTTAGCATATAACTAGGATTTTCTATTCTAACCACTTCAACATAATAATATATGCCAAATTTTATTGTGTGCCAACTTTCGTGAAAAACAAACCAAGTTTGAGGTACTTTATGCGCGAAAGTGCCAAAAACGTTTAAAAACCCTTAAATTCGCAACTTAACAGGTAATTTCTCGCATATGACTAATATTTTCAATTCTAACCACTTCAACAAAATAATATACCAAATAGTATTGTGTGCCAAGTTTCGTGCAAAACAAACCAAGTTTGAGCTACTTTATGCGCGAAAGTGCCAAAAAAGCATAAAAGCATATAAAATCGCAACTTAGCACGTAATTTCTAGTATATGACTATGATTATCAATTATAACCACTTCAACACAATAATATATACCACATAGTGTTGTGTGCCAACTTTCGTGCAATAAAAAATCAAGTTTCAACTACTTCATGCACGAAAGTGACAAAAAAGCTTAAAAACCATTAATATCGCAACTTAGCACGTAATTACTAGCATATGACTGTTATTTTAAAATCTAACCACTTCAACACAACAATATATACCAAATAGTATTGTGTGCCAAGTTTCGTGTAAAACAAACCAAGTTTGAGCTACTTTACGAGCGAAAGTTCAAAAAACTCTTAAAAACCCTTAAGTTTGCAACTTAACACGTAATTTTTAGCATATAACTAGGATTTTCAATTCTAACCACTTAAACAACGTAATATATGCAAAATAGTGTTGTGTGCCATGTTTCGTACAAAACAAACCAAGTTTGAGCTACGTTATGCGCGAAAGTGCCAAAAACGTTTAAAAACCCTTAAAACAGCAACTTAACACGTAATTTCTAACATATGACTATGATTTTCAATTCTAACTAGTTCAACACAATAATATATACCAAATAGTGTTGTATGCCAAGTGTCGTGCAAAACAAACCAAGTTTGAGCTACTTTATGCGCAAAAGTGCCAAAAAAGTTTAAATACCTATAAAATTGAAACTTAGCAAGAAATTTCTAGCATATGACTATGATTCTCAATTATAACCAGTTCAACACAATAATATATACCAAATAGTGTTGTGTGCTAAGTGTCGTGCAAAACAAACCAAGTTTGAGCTACTTTATGCGCGAAAGTGCCAAAAACTTTAAAAACCTTTAAAATCACAACTTTAACACGTATATTCTAGCATATGACAATGAATTTCATGTCTAACCACTTCAACACAATAATATATGCCAAATTTTGTTGTGTGCCAAGTTTCGTGCGAAACAAACCAAGTTTGAGCTACTTTATGCGCGAATGTGCCAAAAACGTTTAAAAACCCTTAAATTCGCAACTTAACACGTAATTTCTAGCATATGACTACTATTTTCAATTCTAACCACTTCAACAAAATAATATACCAAATAGTATTGTGTGCCAAGTTTCGTGCAAAACAAACCAAGTTTGAGATACTTTATGCGCGAAAGTGCCAAAAAAACATAAAAGCACATAAAATCGCAACTTAGCACGTAATTTATAGTATATGACTATGATTATCAATTATAACCACTTCAACACAATAATATATACCACATAGTGTTGTGTGCCAATTTTCGTGCAATTAAAAATCAAGTTTCAGCTACTTCATGGACGAAAGTGACAAAAAAGCTTAAAAACCATTAATATCGCAACTTAGCACGGAATTACTAGCATATGAATGTTATTTTAAAATCTAACCACTTCAACACAACAATATATACCAAATAGTATTGTGTGCCAAGTTTAGTGTAAAACAAACCAAGTTTGAGCTACTTTACGAGCGAAAGTTCCAATAACGCTTAGAAACCCTTAAAATCGCAACTTAATACGTAATTTTTAGCATATAACTACGATTTTCTATTCTAACCACTTCAACACAATAATATATGCCAAATTTTGTTGTGTGCCAAGTTTCGTGCAAAACAAACCAAGTTTGAGGTACTTTATGCGCGAAAGTGCCAAAAACGTTTAAAAACCCTTAAATTCGCAACTTAACACGTAATTTCTAGCATATGACTAATATTTTAAATTCTAACCACTTCAACAAAATAATATACCAAATAGTATTGTGTGCCAAGTTTCGTGCAAAACAAACCAAGTTTGAGCTACTTTATGCGCGAAAGTGCCAAAAAAGCATAAAAGCACATAAAATCGCAACTTAGCACGTAATTTCTAGTATATGACTATGATTATCAATTATAACCACTTCAACAAAATAATATATACCACATAGTGTTGTGTGCCAAGTTTCGTGCAATAAAAAATCAAGTTTCAACTACTTCATGCACGAAAGTGACAAAAAAGCTTAAAAACCATTAATATCGCAACTTAGCACGTAATTACTAGCATATGACTGTTATTTTAAAATCTAACCACTTCAACACAACAATATATACCAAATAGTATTGTGTGCCAAGTTTCGTGTACAACAAACCAAGTTTGAGCTACTTTACGAGCGAAAGTTCAAAAAACTCTTAAAAACCCTTAAGTTCGCAACTTAACACGTAATTTTTAGCATATAACTAGGATTTTCAATTCTAACCACATAAACAACGTAATATATGCAAAATAGTGTTGTGTGCCATGTTTCGTACAAAACAAACCAAGTTTGAGCTACGTTATGCGCGAAAGTGCCAAAAGAGTTTAAAAACCCTTAAAACAGCAACTTAACACGTAATTTCTAACATATGACTATGATTTTTAATTCTAACTAGTTCAACACAATAATATATACCAAATAGTGTTGTATGTCAAGTGTCGTGCAAAACAAACCAAGTTTGAGCTACTTTATGCGCGAAAGTGCAAAAAACTTTAAAAACCTTTAAAATCGCAACTTTAGCACGTATATTCTGGCATATGACAATGAATTTCATGTCTAACCACTTCAACACAATAATATATGCCAAATTTTGTTGTGTGCCAAGTTTCGTGCAAAACAAACCAAGTTTGAGCTACTTTATGCGCGAATGTGCCAAAAACGTTTAAAAACCCTTAAATTCGCAACTTAACACGTAATTTCTAGCATATGACTAATATTTTCAATTCTAACCACTTCAACAAAATAATATACCAAATAGTATTGTGTGCCAAGTTTCGTGCAAAACAAACCAAGTTTGAGATGCTTTATGCGCGAAAGTGCCAAAAAAACATAAAAGCACATAAAATCGCAACTTAGCACGTAATATATAGTATATGACTATGATTATCAATTATAACCACTTCAACACAATAATATATACCACATAGTGTTGTGTGCCAAGTTTCGTGCAATAAAAAATCAAGTTTCAACTACTTCATGCACGAAAGTGACAAAAAAGCTTAAAAACCATTAATATCGCAACTTAGCACGTAATTACTAGCATATGAATGTTATTTTAAAATCTAACCACTTCAACACAACAATATATACCAAATAGTATTGTGTGCCAAGTTTCGTGTAAAACAAACCAAGTTTGAGCTACTTTACGAGTGAAAGTTCCAATAACGCTTAGAAACCCTTAAAATCGCAACTTAATACGTAATTTTTAGCATATAACTAGGATTTTCTATTCTAACCACTTCAACACAATAATATATGCCAAATTTTGTTGTGTGCCAAGTTTCGTGCAAAACAAACCAAGTTTGAGCTACTTTATGCGCGAAAGTGGCAAAAACGTTTAAAAACCCTTAAATTCGCAACTTAACACGTAATTTCTAGCATATGACTAATATTTTCAATTCTAACCACTTCAACAAAATAATATACCAAATAGTATTGTGTGCCAAGTTTCGTGCAAAATAAACCAAGTTTGAGCTACTTTATGCGCGAAAGTGCCAAAAAAGCATGAAAGCACATTAAATCGTCACATAGCACGTAATTTCTAGTATATGACTATGATTATCAATTATAACCACTTCAACACAATAATATATACCACATAGTGTTGTGTGCCAAGTTTCTTGCAATAAAAAATCAAGTTTCAACTACTTCATGCACGAAAGTGACAAAAAAGCTTAAAAACCATTAATATCGCAACTTAGCACGTAATTACTAGCATATAACTGTTATTTAAAATCTAACCACTTCAACACAACAATATATACCAAATAGTATTGTGTGCCAAGTTTCGTGTAAAACAAACCAAGTTTGAGCTACTTTACGAGCGAAAGATCCAATAACGCTTAAAAACCCTTAAAATCGCAACTTAATACGTAATTTTTAGCATATAACTAGGATTTTCTATTCTAACCACTTCAACACAATAATATTTGCCAAATAGTGTTGTGTGCCATGTTTTGTACAAAACAAAGCAAGTTTGAGCTACTTTATGCGCGAAAGTGCCAAAAGAGTTTAAAAACCCTTAAAACAGCAACTTAACACGTAATTTCTAGCATATGACTATGATTTTCAATTCTAACCACTTCAACATAATAATATATACCAAATAGTGTTGTATGCCATATTTCGTTTAAAACAAACCAAGTTTGAGCTACTTTATGCGCGAAAGTGCCAAAAAAGCTTAAATACCCATAAAATTTAAACTTAGCAAGTAATTTCTAGCATATGACTATGATTCTCAATTATAACCAGTTCAACACAATAATATATACCAAATAGATTTGTGTGCCAGGTGTCGTGCAAAACAAACCCATAACATATAACAAATAGTTTTGTGTGCAAAGTTTCGTGCAAAAAAAACCAAGTTTGAGCTACTTTATGCAGGAAAGTGACAAAAAAGCTTAAAAACCATTAAAATCGCAACTTAGCACGTAATTACTAACATATGACTGTGATTTTAAATTCTAACCACTTCAACACAACAATATATAACAAATAGTATTGGGTGCCAAGTTTCGTGTAAAACAAACCAAGTTTAAGCTACTTTACGAGCGAAAATGCCAAAAACGTTTAGAAACCCTTAAAATCGTAACTTAACACGTAATTTTTAGAATATAACAAGGATTTTCAATTTTAACCACTTCAACACAATAATATATGCCAAATAGTGTTGTGTGCTAAGTTTCGTACAAAACAAACCATGTTTGAGATACTTTATGCGCGAAAGTGCCAAAAACGCTTAAAAACCCTTAAAATAGAAACTTGACACGTAATTTCTAGCATATGACTATGATTTTAAATTCTTAACACTTCAACACAATAATATATACCAAACTTAAATACCCATAAAATTCAAACTTAGCAAGTAATTTCTAGCATATGACTATGATTCTCAATTATAACCAGTTCAACACAATAATATATACCAAATAGTGTTGTGTGCTAAGTGTCGTGCAAAAGAAACCAAGTTTGAGCTACTTTATGCGTGAAAGATCCAAAAACTTTTAAAAACCATTAAAATCGCAACTTAACAAGTATATTCTAGCATATGACAGTGAATTTCAATTCTAACCACTTCAACACAATAATATATACTACATAGTGTTGTGTGCCAAGTTTCGTGCAAAAAAAAAAACCAAGTTTTAGCTATTTTATGCACGAAAGTGTCAAAAAAGCTTAAACACCAATAATATCGCAACTTAGCACGTAATTACTAGCATATGACTGTGATTTAAAAATCTAACCACTTCAACACAACAATATATACCAAATAGTATTGTGTGCCAAGTTTCGTGCAAAAGAAACCAAGTTTGAGCTACTTTATGCGCGAAAGTTCCAAAAAAGCATAATAACCCATAAAATCGCATCTTTGCACGTAATTTCTAGTATATGACTATGATTTTCAATTCTAACCACTTCAACACAATAACATATACCAAATAGTGTTGTGTGCCAAGTGTCGTGCAAAACAAACAAAGTTTGAGCCACTTTATGCGCGAAAGTGCTAGAAACTTTTAAAAACCCTTAAATTCGCAACTTAACACGTAATTTATAGCATATGACTAAGATTTTCAATTCTAACCACTTCAACACAAAAATATACCAAATAGTATTGTGTGCCAAGTTTCGTGCAAAACAAACCAAGTTTGAGCTGCTTTATGCGCGAAAGTGCCAAAAACGCTTAAAAACCCTTAAAATAGCAACTTAACACGTAATTTCTAGCATATCACTTTGATTTTAAATTCTTACCACTTCAACACAATAATATATACCAAATAGTGTTGTGTGCCAAGTTTCGTGCAAAACGAACCAAGTTTGAGCTACTTTATGCGTGAAAGTGCCAAAAAAGTTTAAATACCCATAAAATTCAAACTTAGCAAGTAATTTCTAGCATATGACTATGATTCTCAATTATAACCAGTTCAACACAATAATATATACCAAATAGTGTTGTGTGCCAAGTGTCGTGCAAAAGAAACCAAGTTTGAGCTACTTTATGCGTGAAAGATCCAAAAACTTTTAAAAATCGTTAAAATCGCAACTTAACACGTATATTCTCGCATATGACAATGAATTTCAATTCCAACCACTTCAACACAATAATATATACCACATAGTGTTGTTTGCCAAGTTTCGTGCAAAAAAAAAACCAAGTTTTAGCTATTTTATGCACGAAAGTGTCAAAAAAGCTTAAACACCAATAATATCGCAACTTAGCACGTAATTACTAGCATATGACTGTGATTTAAAAATCTAACCATTTAACACAACAATATATACCAAATAGTATTGTGTGCCAAGTTTCGTGTAAAAGAAACCAAGTTTGAGCTACTTTATGCGCGAAAGTTCCAAAAAAGCATAATAACCCATAAAATCGCAACTTTGCACGTAATTTCTAGTATATGACTATGATTTTCAATTCTAACCACTTCAACACAATAATATATGCGAAATAGTGTTGTGCGCCATGTTTCGTACAAAACAAAGCAAGTTTGAGCTACTTTATGCGCAAAAGTGACAAAAAAGCTTAAAAACCCATAAAGTCGAAACTTACCACGTAATTTCTAGCATATGACTATGATTTTAAATTATAACCACTTCAACTCAATAATATATACTAAATAGTGTTGTGTGTCATGTTTCGTGCAAAACAAACCATGTTTGAGCTACTTTATGCCCGAAAGTGCCAAAAAAGAATAAAAACCCATAAAACTACAACTTTGCACGTAATTTCTAGCATATGACTATGATTTTCAATTTTAACACTTCAACACAATAATATATACCAAATAGTGTTGTGTGCCAAGTTTCGTGCATAACAAACCAAGTTTGAGCTACTTTATGCGCGAAAGTTCCAAAAAAGCATAATAACCCATAAAATCGCAACTTAGCACGTAATTTCTAGTATATGACTATGATTTTCAATTATAACCACTTCAACACAATAAAATATACCAAATAGTTTTGTGTGCAAAGTGTCGTGCAAAAAAATACAATGTTTGAGCTACTTTATGCGCGAAAGTGACAAAAAAGCTTAAAAACCCTTAAAATCGCAACTTAACACGTAATTTATAGCATATAACTACACTAGTGGAAAAAACATCATTTGCTGCGTGTCATTTGCTGCGGTTTTCCTTATACGCAGCATTAAATAGCAAAAAAATAAAAAAAGAAAAAACAATATATAATACAGATGCTGCGGTTTTCATGATGACTGCAGCAAATAAGCATTATTTGTTGCGGTTTTATTAAGCCCGCAGCAAATAAGTGCTTATCAAACAAAAAAAAAAAATTTTTTTAAAAAAAAAGCATTATAACCACTTCAACACAATATTATATACGACATAGTGTTGTGTGCCAAGTCTCATGCAAAAAAAAAAACCAAGTTTGAGTTACTTTATGCACAAAAGTGACAAAAAAGCTTAAAAACCCTTAAAATAGCAACTTAACATGTAATTTCTAGCATATGACTATGATTTTCAATGCTAACCACTTCAACTCAATAATATATACCAAATAGTGTTGTGTGCCAAGTTTCGTGCAAAACAAACCAATTTTGAGCTACTTTATGCGCGAAAGTGCCAAAAAAGCTAAATACCCATAAAATAGAAACTTCTTAAGTAATTTCTTGCATATGACTATGATTCTCAATTATAACCAGTTCAACACAATAATATATACCAAATAGTGTTGTGTGCCAATTGTCGTGCAAAATAAACAAAGTTTGAGCGACTTTATGCGCGAAAGTGCTAGAAACTTTTAAAAACCCTTAAAATCGCAACTTAACACGTAATATATAGCATATGACTATGATTTTCAATTCTCACCACTTCAACACAAAAATATACCAAATAGTATTGTGTGCCAAGTTTCGTGCAAAACAAACGAAGTTTGACCTATTTTATGCGTGAAAGTGCCAAAAAAGCTTAAATACCCATAAAATTCAAACTTAGCAAGTAATTTCTAGCATATGACTATGATTCTCAATTATAACCAGTTCAACACAATAATATATACTAAATAGTGTTGTGTGCCAAGTGTCGTGCAAAAGAAACCAAGTTTGAGTTACTTTATGCGCGAAAGTACCAAAAAAGCTTAAATACCCATAAATTAGAAACTTCTTAATTAATTTCTAGCATATGACTATGATTCTCAATTATAACCAGTTCAACACAATAATATATACCAAATAGTGTTGTGTGCCAAGTGTCGTGCAAAACAAACAAAGTTTGAGCTACTTTATGCTTGAAAGTGCATGTAACTTTTAAAAACACTTAAAATCAAAACTTAACACGCATATTCTAGCATATGACAATGAATTTCAATTCTAACCACTTCAACACAATAATATATACCTCATAATGTTGTGTGCCAAGTTTTGTGCAAAAAAAAACCAAGTTTTAACTATTTTATGCACGAAATTGTCAAAAAAGCTTAAAAACCATTAATATCGCAACTTAGCACGTAATTACTAGCATATGCTGTGATTTAAAAATCTAACTACTTCAACACAACAATATATACCAAATAGTATTGTGTGCCAAGTTTCGTGTAAAACAAACCAAGTTTGAGCTACTTTACGAGCGAATGTTCCAAAAACGCTTAAAAACCCTTAAAATCGCAACTTAACACGTATATTTTAGCATATAACTAGGTTTTTAAATTCTAACCACTTCAACACAATAATATATGCCAAATAGTGTTGTGTGCCATGTTTCGTACAAAACAAAGCAAGTTTGAGCTACTTTATGTGCGAAAGTGCCAAAAACGTTTAAAAACCCTTAAAATAGAAACTTAACACGTAATTTCTAGCATATGACTATGATTTTCAATTCTAACCACTTCAAAATAATAATACATACCAAACAGTGTTGTGTGCCATGTTTCGTGCAAAACAAACAAAGTTTGAGCTCCTTTATGCGCAACAGTGACAAAAAATCATAAAAACCCATAAAGTCGAAACTTACCACGTAATTTCTAGCATATATCTAGGATTTTAAATTATAACCACTTCAACTCAATAACATATAGGAAATAGTGTAGTGTGTCAAGTTTCGTGCAAAACAAACCAAGTTAGAGCTACTTAATGCGCGAAAGTGCCAAAAAAGCTTAAAAACCCATAAAATTACAACTTTGCACGTAATTTCTAGCATATGACTATGATTTTCAATTTTAACCACGTCAACACAATAATATATACCAAATAGTGTTGTGTGCCAAGTTTCGTGTAATACAAACCATGTTTGAGCTACTTTACGAGCGAAAGTGCCAAAAAATCTTTAAAACCCATAAAATCGCAATTTAGCTCATAATTTCTAGCACATGACTATGAAGTTCAATTCTCGCCACTTTAACACAATAATCTATACCAAATAGTGTTGTGTGCGAAGTTTCGTGAAAAACAAACATAGTTTGAGCTACTTTATGCGCGAAAGTGCCAAAAAAGCTTAAGAAACCATGAAATCGAAACTTAGCACGAAATTTCTAGCCTATGACTACGATTTTCAATTATAAGCATTTCAACACAATAATTTATACCAAATAGTATTGTGTGCCAAGTTTCGTGCAAAACAAACCAAGTTTGAGCTACTTTATGCGCGAAAGTGCTAAAAAAGCTTAAAAACCCATAAAATCGCAACTTAGCACGTAATTTGTAGCATATGACTATGATTTTCAATTATAACCACTTCAACACAATAAAATATACCAAATAGTTTTGTGTCCAAAGTTTCGTGCAAAAAAATACAATGTTTGAGCTACTTTATGCACGAAAGTGACAAAAAAGCTTAAAAAGCCTTAAAATCGCAACTTAACACGTAATTTATAGCATATAACTACACTAGTGGAAAAAACATCATTTGCTGCGGTTTTCCTTATACGCAGCATTAAATAGCAAAAATATAAAAAAAGAAAAAACAATATATAATACAAATGCTGCGGTTTTCATGATGATCGCAGCAAATAAGCATTATTTGTTGCGGTTTTATTAAGCCCGCAGCAAATAAGTGCTTATCTAACAAAAAAAAAATTTCTTTATTTTTAAAAAAAGCATTATTTGCTGCGGTTTTAATGAAACCGCAGCAAATAAGTGCTTATCAAACGAAAAAAAAAATTAAAAAAAAAAAGCATTATTTGCTGCGGTTTTAGTTAAACCGCAGCAAATAAGTTAAAAATTTTTTTTTATTATTATTTGTTTTAATAGTTATTTGCTGCGGGCTTCTTAGAACCGCAGCAAATAATGTTGATTTGCTGCGGTTTTTAAGAAGCCCGCAGCAAATAGCCCGTTCAAAAAATATAAAAACGCGTTTTGACGTTCAATTGCTTAAAACCCTAAAATAACTTTCTTCAAAATCCTACGACGACGACTGTCTTCTTCTTCAAGCTTATGAACTTCAGAAAATTTCTTCAAAAATCCAAGAAAAATCTTTTCAATTTCTTCAACTTTTTCAAATCATACGACTCCACTGTGTTTTCTCTTCATTTCGTTCATCATCTTCCAAACCCCACGACTTTGTTTAAGTTCTTCAAATTCTTGTGTTGTTGAAATTTGTTGCTTCAATAATCGCCCATTGCACAAATTTCCTTCTCCATCTTTGTTTAAGTTCTAAAACCCACCATTGTTGCTTTTCCTTCAAAAGCCACGAAATTATGGCTAGTCTTGTTCTTTTTCAAGTCATTGTGTTTTAATAAGGATTTAGTCTTTTTTTATACTAATTTTGATTTTTTTTTCATTATAGGTTACATAATCTTATTTGGAAACAAAATTATCATATCTTATTATCAAGGTATGTATTTTATATTTGAATGTGAATATTTTACTTATGTATATATGTAGTTGTATATTTGAATGTGAATAATTACTTATGTATGTGGTATCAATGGTTCAATGGGTAGTTGTTCTTGTAAACGACATCATGTAAGATTATAATCATGTAATTTAATTATATATCAATCTTTATTTGGTGATGATAATTTTTTGCTGGTATTAAACCTGCTTTGCTTTATTATGTGTGTGAAGTAGAAATTTGGAAGTAGGATAGTGGCTTTTGCTTATCGACAATCGGCTAAGAAACTGTAAATATTTATAAAACCTCAAAATGAAATGAGAATTATATACATTACTTAGAATGGTTTAATTTGCCAAATGATATCCGAAAAATTACTTCGATTTTGTTTTTCGCGTTCAGCCTTTCTTATCGTGCTTGTGTATATGCAAATACCTCCAACGAAAATTGTTGCTTCATAAATGTACTTTTCTTGTTCATTCAGTGTATGAATTCAGGATGCAAATTTTAAGCTTTTTGCTTGCTTCATAAATGCAGATATTACTGGTGTGTTGACAGTGTTCTTTTACGAGGAAAAAGGAGTTATACTTAGATTATTTAGAATTTCACCTGTTTATCTTGTCACACTATCTATGTTGTTGGTGTGCTTTTGCTGCAATATTCAATTCCAGAAAATATTTTACAGTTTCTTTATAATGTATTATTCACTTTCTATTTTTAGGATTAAGTTGGTATTCTAATGTACTTCTAGGATGTTAATTAATTATGTTTTTGGAATGGTTTAATGCTTATTTGTGTTTCGCTGGATTTGCAGATTGATAGTTTGCCATGTCGATGTTTATTTGAAGGTCAAAAATTCTCAACTCGAATCCACTATTCACTTTCGATTTATTAGAACTTTAATTTGTTTATGTAGATATTATTATATTATATTATATATACGATTAAGAGTTTTCAAAGAGATTATTGGTGATTATCATTGGATTAATTATTGTTTATTACATTGTACATTATTGGATTATTTAATACTATTAAATGAAAAAAGCAAAAACAAAAATTTTTTTTTTTTTTCGTTTAATACACACTTATTTGCTGCGGGCTTCTTAAGACTGCAGCAAATAATGCTTATTTGTTGCAGTTTTTTAAAAAGCCCGCAGCAAATAGTTAGTTTTTTTGCTGCGGTTCAAAACTGCAGTATTTAAAATAGATTATTTGCTGCTATCACTATTGCTGCGGGCCAAAACCGCAGCATATTATGGCCCAAAAACCGCAGCAAGTAAGGTTTTTTCCACTAGTGCTAGGATTTTCAATTCTAACCACTTCAACACAATAATATTGCCAAATAGTATTGTGTGCCAAGTTTCGTACAAAACAAAGTTTGAGCTACTTTATGCGCGAAAGTGCCAAAAACGTTTAAAAACCCTTAAAACAGCAACTTAACACGTAATTTCTAGCATATGACTATGATTTTCAATTCTAACCACTACAAAATAATAATATATACCAAATAGTGTTGTGTGCCATGTTTCGTGCAAAACGAACCAAGTTGGAGCTACTTTATGCGCGAAAGTGCCAAAACAGCTTAATTACCCATAAAATCGAAACTTAGCAAGTAATTTTTTAGCATATGACTATGATTCTCAATTATAACCAGTTCAATACAATAATAAATACCAAATAGTGTTGTGTGCCAAGTGTCGTGCAAAACAAACCAAGTTTGAGCTACTTTATGCGCGAAAGTGCCAAAAACGCTTGAAAACCATTAAAATCGCAACTTAGCACGTAATTACTAGCACATGACTATGATTTTCAATTCTAACAACTTCAACACCATAATATATGCCAAAGAGAATTGTGTGCCAAGTTTCGTGCAAAACAAACCAAGTCATACTTTATGTGCGAAAATGCCAAAAACGCTTAAAAACCCTTAAAATCGCAACTTAACACGTAATTTCTAGCATATGACTATGATTTTCAATTCTAACCACTTCCACACAAAAATATACCAAATAGTATTGTGCGCCAAGTTTCGTGTAAAACAAACCAAGTTTGAGCTACTTTATATACGAAAGTGCCAAAAACGCTTAAAAACCCTTAAAATAGCGACTTAACACGTAATTTCTAGGATATGACTATGATTTTCAATTCTAACTACTTCAACACAATAATATATGCCAAAGAGAATTGTGTGCCAAGTTTCGTGCAAAACATACAAAGTTTGAGCTACTTTATGCGCGAAATGCCAAAAACGCTTAAACACCCTTAAAATCGCAACTTAACACGTAATTTCTAGCATATGACTATGATTTTCAATGGTAACCACTTCAACACAAGAATATACCAAATAGTATTGTGTTCCAAGTTTCGTGCAAAACAAACCAAGTTTGAGCTACTTTATGCGCGAAAATGCCAAAAATGATTTAAAACCGTTAAAACCGCAACTTAACACGTAATTTCTAGCATATGACTATGATTTTCAATTCAAACCACTTCAACACAAGAATATACCAAATAGTATTGTGTGCCAAGTTTCGTGCAAAACAAACCAAGTTTGAGCTACTTTACGAGCGAAAGTTCCAAAAACGCTTCAAAACCCTTAAAATCGCAACTTAACACGTAATTTTTAACATATAACTAGGATTTTCAATTCTAACCACTTCAACAAAATAATATATGCCAAATAGTGTTGTGTGCCAAGTTTCCTACAAAACAAACCAAGTTTGAGCTACTTTATGCACGAAAGTGCCAAACACGCTTAAAAACCCTTAAAATAGCAACTTAACACGTAATTTCTAGCATATGACTATGATTTTCAATTCTAACCACTTCAACACAATAATATATGCCAAAGCGAATTGTGTGCCAAGTTTTGTGCAAAACAAACCAAGTTTGAGCTACTTTATGCGCGAAAATTCCAAAAACGCTTAAAAACCCTTAAAATCGCAACTTAACATGTGATTTCTAGCATATGACTACAATTTTAAATTCTAACCACTTCAACACAATAATATATGCCAAATGGTGTTGTGTGCCAAGTTTCATACAAAACAAACCAAGTTTGAGCTACTTTATACAAGAAAGTGCCAAAAACGCTTAAGAACCCTTAAAATAGCAACTTAACACGTAATTTTTAGCATATGACTATGATTTTCAATTCTAACCACTTCAACACAATAATTATGCCAAAGAGAATAGTGTGCCAAGTTTCGTGTAAAACAAACCAAGTTTGAGCAACTTTATGCGCGGAAAACGCCAAAAACCGTTAAAAACCCCTTAAAATCGCAACTTAACACGTAATTTCTAGCTATGACTATGATTTTCAATTCTAACCACTTCAACACAAGAATATACCAAATAGTATTGTGTTCCAAGTTTTCGTGCAAAACAAACCAAGTTTGAGCTACTTTATGCGCGAAAATGCCAAAAATGATTTAAAACCGTTAAAACCGCAACTTAACACGTAATTTCTAGCATATGACTATGATTTTCAATTCAAACCACTTCAACACAAGAATATACCAAATAGTATTGTGTGCCAAGTTTCGTGCAAAACAAACCAAGTTTGAGCTACTTTACGAGCGAAAGTTCCAAAAACGCTTCAAAACCCTTAAATCGCAACTTAACACGTAATTTTTAACATATAACTAGGATTTTCAATTCTAACCACTTCAACAAAATAATATATGCCAAATAGTGTTGTGTGCCAAGTTTCCTACAAAACAAACCAAGTTTGAGCTACTTTATGCACGAAAGTGCCAAACACGCTTAAAAACCCTTAAAATAGCAACTTAACACGTAATTTCTAGCATATGACTATGATTTTCAATTCTAACCACTTCAACACAATAATATATGCCAAAGCGAATTGTGTGCCAAGTTTTGTGCAAAACAAACCAAGTTTGAGCTACTTTATGCGCGAAAATTCCAAAAACGCTTAAAAACCCTTAAAATCGCAACTTAACATGTTATTTCTAGCATATGACTACAATTTTAAATTCTAACCACTTCAACACAATAATATATGCCAAATGGTGTTGTGTGCCAAGTTTCATACAAAACAAACCAAGTTTGAGCTACCTTATACAAGAAAGTGCCAAAAACGCTTAAGAACCCTTAAAATAGCAACTTAACACGTAATTTTTTGCATATGACTATGATTTTCAATTCTAACCACTTCAACACAATAATTATGCCAAAGAGAATAGTGTGCCAAGTTTCGTGTAAAACAAACCAAGTTTGAGCAACTTTATGCGCGGAAAACGCCAAAAACGCTTAAAAACCCTTAAAATCGCAACTTAACACGTAATTTCTAGCATATGACTATGATTTTCAATTCTAACCACTTCAACACAAGAATATACCAAATAGTATTGTGTTCCAAGTTTCGTGCAAAACAAACCAAGTTTGAGCTACTTTATGCGCGAAAATGCCAAAAATGATTTAAAACCGTTAAAACCGCAACTTAACACGTAATTTCTAGCATATGACTATGATTTTCAATTCAAACCACTTCAACACAAGAATATACCAAATAGTATTGTGTGCCAAGTTTCGTGCAAAACAAACCAAGTTTGAGCTACTTTACGAGCGAAAGTTCCAAAAACGCTTCAAAACCCTTAAAATCGCAACTTAACACGTAATTTTTAACATATAACTAGGATTTTCAATTCTAACCACTTCAACAAAATAATATATGCCAAATAGTGTTGTGTGCCAAGTTTCCTACAAAACAAACCAAGTTTGAGGTACTTTATGCACGAAAGTGCCAAAAACGCTTAAAAACCCTTAAAATAGCAACTTAACACGTAATTTCTAGCATATGACTATGATTTTCAATTCTAACCACTTCAACACAATAATATATGCCAAAGCGAATTGTGTGCCAAGTTTTGTGCAAAACAAACAAAGTTTGAGCTACTTTATGCGCGAAAATGCCAAAAACGCTTAAAAACCCTTAAAATCGCAACTTAACATGTTATTTCTAGCATATGACTATAATTTTAAATTTTAACCACTTCAACACAATAATATATGCCAAATGGTGTTCTGTGCCAAGTTTCATTCAAAACAAACCAAGTTTTAGCTACTTTATACAAGAAAGTGCCAAAAACGCTTAAGAACCCTTAAAATAGCAACTTAACACGTAATTTTTAGCATATGACTATGATTTTCAATTCTAACCACTTCAACACAATAATTATGCCAAAGAGAATAGTGTGCCAAGTTTCGTGTAAAACAAACCAAGTTTGAGCAACTTTATGCGCGAAAACGCCAAAAACGCTTAAAAAACCCTTAAAATCGCAACTTAACACGTAATTTCTAGCATATGACTATGATTTTCAATTCTAACCACTTCAACACAAGAATATACCAAATAGTATTGTGTTCCAAGTTTCGTGCAAAACAAACCAAGTTTGAGCTACTTTATGCGCGAAAATGCCAAAAATGATTTAAAACCGTTAAAACCGCAACTTAACACGTAATTTCTAGCATATGACTATGATTTTCAATTCAAACCACTTCAACACAAGAATATACCAAATAGTATTGTGTGCCAAGTTTCGTGCAAAACAAACCAAGTTTGAGCTACTTTACGAGCGAAAGTTCCAAAAACGCTTCAAAACCCTTAAAATCGCAACTTAACACGTAATTTTTAACATATAACTAGGATTTTCAATTCTAACCACTTCAACAAAATAATATATGCCAAATAGTGTTGTGTGCCAAGTTTCCTACAAAACAAACCAAGTTTGAGCTACTTTATGCACGAAAGTGCCAAACACGCTTAAAAACCCTTAAAATAGCAACTTAACACGTAATTTCTAGCATATGACTATGATTTTCAATTCTAACCACTTCAACACAATAATATATGCCAAAGCGAATTGTGTGCCAAGTTTTGTGCAAAACAAACCAAGTTTGAGCTACTTTATGCGCGAAAATTCCAAAAACGCTTAAAAACCCTTAAAATCGCAACTTAACATGTTATTTCTAGCATATGACTACAATTTTAAATTCTAACCACTTCAACACAATAATATATGCCAAATGGTGTTGTGTGCCAAGTTTCATACAAAACAAACCAAGTTTGAGCTACCTTATACAAGAAAGTGCCAAAAACGCTTAAGAACCCTTAAAATAGCAACTTAACACGTAATTTTTTGCATATGACTATGATTTTCAATTCTAACCACTTCAACACAATAATTATGCCAAAGAGAATAGTGTGCCAAGTTTCGTGTAAAACAAACCAAGTTTGAGCAACTTTATGCGCGGAAAACGCCAAAAAACGCTTAAAAACCCTTAAAATCGCAACTTAACACGTAATTTCTAGCATATGACTATGATTTTCAATTCTAACCACTTCAACACAAGAATATACCAAATAGTATTGTGTTCCAAGTTTCGTGCAAAACAAACCAAGTTTGAGCTACTTTATGCGCGAAAATGCCAAAAATGATTTAAAACCGTTAAAACCGCAACTTAACACGTAATTTCTAGCATATGACTATGATTTTCAATTCAAACCACTTCAACACAAGAATATACCAAATAGTATTGTGTGCCAAGTTTTGTGCAAAACAAACCAAGTTTGAGCTACTTTACGAGCGAAAGTTCCAAAAACGCTTCAAAACCCTTAAAATCGCAACTTAACACGTAATTTTTAACATATAACTAGGATTTTCAATTCTAACCACTTCATCAAAATAATATATGCCAAATAGTGTTGTGTGCCAAGTTTCCTACAAAACAAACCAAGTTTGAGGTACTTTATGCACGAAAGTGCCAAAAACGCTTAAAAACCCTTAAAATAGCAACTTAACACGTAATTTCTAGCATATGACTATGATTTTCAATTCTAACCACTTCAACACAATAATATATGCCAAAGCGAATTGTGTGCCAAGTTTTGTGCAAAACAAACAAAGTTTGAGCTACTTTATGCGCGAAAATGCCAAAAACGCTTAAAAACCCTTAAAATCGCAACTTAACATGTTATTTCTAGCATATGACTATAATTTTAAATTTTAACCACTTCAACACAATAATATATGCCAAATGGTGTTCTGTGCCAAGTTTCATTCAAAACAAACCAAGTTTTAGCTACTTTATACAAGAAAGTGCCAAAAACGCTTAAGAACCCTTAAAATAGCAACTTAACACGTAATTTTTAGCATATGACTATGATTTTCAATTCTAACCACTTCAACACAATAATTATGCCAAAGAGAATAGTGTGCCATGTTTCGTGTAAAACAAACCAAGTTTGAGCAACTTTATGCGCGAAAACGCCAAAAACGCTTAAAAACCCATAAAATCGCAACTTAACATGTAATTTCTAGCATATGACTATGATTTTCAATTCTAACCACTTCAACACAAGAATATACCAAATAGTATTGTGTGAAAATTTTCGTGCAACACAAACCAAGTTTGAGCTACTTTATGCGCGAAAGTGCCAAAAAAGCTCAAAAACCCATAAAATCGCAACTTAGCATATAATTTCTAGTATATGACTATGATTTTCAATTATAACCACTTCAACACAATAATATATACCAAATAATTTTGTGTGCAAAGTGTCGTGAAAAAAAGTACAAAGTTTGAGCTACTTTATGCATGAAAGTGACAAAAAAGCTTAAAAACCATTAAAATCGCAACTTAGCACGTAATTACTAGCATATGACTGTGATTTTAAATTCAAACCACTTCAACACTAGAATATATACAAAATAGTATTGTGTGCCAAGTTTCATGTAAAACAAACCAAGTTTGAGCTACTTTACAAGCGAAAGTGGCAAAAACGCTAAAAAACCCTTAAAATCGCAACTTAACACGTAATTTTTAGCATATAACAAGGATTTTCTATTTTAAACAATTCAAAACAATAATATATGCCAAATAGTGTTGTGTGCTAAGTTTCGTACAAAACAAACCAAGTTAGAGTTACTTTTTGCGCGAAAGTGCCAAAATTGCTTAAAAACCCTTAAAATAGAAACTTAAAACGTAATTTCTAGCATATGACTATGATTTTCAATTCTAACCACTTCAACACATTAATATATGCCAAAGAGAATTGTGTGCCAAGTTTCGTGCAAAACAAACCAAGTTTGAGCTAATTTATGCGCGAAAATGCCAAAAACGCCTAAAAACCCTTAAAATCGCTACTTAACACGTAATTTTGAGCATATGACTATGATTTTCAATTCTAACCACTTCAACACAATAATATACCAAATAGTATTGTGTGCCATGTTTCGTGCAAAACAAACCAAGTTAGTGCTACTTTATGCGCGAAAGTGCCAAAAAAAGCATAAAAACCCATCAAATCGCAACTTAGCACGTAATTTCTAGAATACGACTATGATTTTCATTTATAACCACTCCAACACAATAATATATACCACATAGTGTTGTGTGCCAAGTTTCGTGAAAAAAAAACCAAGTTTCAACTACTTTATGCACGAAAGTGATAAAAAAGCTTAAAAACTATTCATATCGAAACTTAGCACGTAATTACTAGCATATGACTGTGATTTTAAAATATAACAACTTCAACACAACAATATATACCAATTAGTATTGTGTGCTAGGTTTCGTTTAAAACAAACCAAGTTTGTGCTACTTTACGAGCGAAAGTTCCAAAAACACTTAAAAACCCTTAAAATCGCAACTTAACAAGTAAGTTTTAACATATAACGAGGATTTTCAATTCTAACCACTTCAACACAATAATATATGCCAAAGAGAATTGTGTGCCAAGTTTCGTGCAAAACAAACCAAGTTTGAGGTACTTTATGCACGAAAGTGCCAAAAAAACTTAAAAACCCTTAAAACAGCAACTTAACACGTAATTTCTAGCATATGACTATTATTTTCAATTCTAACCACTTCAATACAATAATATATGCCAAAGAGAATTGTGTGCCAAGTTTCGTGCAAAACAAACCAAGGTTGAGCTACTTAATGCGCGAAAATGCCAAAAACTCTTAAAAACCTATAAAATCGCAACTTAACACGTAATTTCCAGCATATGACTATGATTTTCAATTCTAACCACTTAAACACAAGAATATACCAAATAGTATTGTTTGCCAAGTTTCATGCAAAACAAACCAAGTTTAAGCTACTTTATGCGCGAAAGTGCCAAAAAAGCTAAAAAAACCCATAAAATCGAAACTTAGCACGTAATTTCTAGTATATTACTATTATTTTCAATTATAACCACTTCAACACAATAATATATACCAAATAATTTTGTGTGCAAAGTGTCGTGCAAAAAAATACAAAGTTTGAGCTACTTTATGCACGAAAGTGACAAAAAAGCTTAAAAACCATTAAAATCGCAATTTAGCTCGTAATTACTGGGATATGACTGTGATTTTAAATTCTAACCACTTCAACACAAGAATATATACCAAATAGTATTGTGTGCCAAGTTTTGTGTAAAACAAACCAAGTTTGAGCTACTTTACGAGCGAAAGTTCCAAAAACGCTTAAAAACCCTTAAAATTGCAATTTACCACGTAATTTTTAGCGTATAACAAGGATTTTCTTTTTTAACCACTTCAACACAATAATATATGCCAAATAGTTTTGTGTGCTTAGTTTCGTACAAAACAAACCAAGTTTGAGCTACTTTATGCAGGAAAGTGCGAAAAACGCTTAAAAACCCTTAAAATAGCAACTTAACACGTAATTTCTAGCATATGACTATAATTTTAAATTCTTACCACTTCAACACAATAATATATACAAAATAGTGTTGTGTGCCAAGTTTCGTGCAAAACAAACCAAGTTTGAGCTACTTTATGCGCGAAAGTGCCAAAAACTTTTAAAAACCGTTAAAAATCACAACTTAACACGTATATTCTAGCATATGACTATGAATTTCAATTCTAACCACTTCAACAAAATAATATATGCCAAATTTTGTTGTGTGCCAAGTTTCGTGCGAAACAAACCAAGTTTGAGCTACTTTATGCGCGAAAGTGTCAAAAACGCTTAAAAACCCTTAAATTCGCAACTTAACACGTAATTTCTAGCATATGACTATGATTTTCAATTCTAACCACTTCAACACAATAATATACCAAATAGTATTGTGTGCCAAGTTTCGTGCAAAACAAACCAAGTTACTTTATGTGCGAAAATGCCAAAAATGCTTTAAAAACATTAAAATCGCAACTTAACACGTAATTTCTAGCATATGACTATGATTTTCAATTCTAACCACTTCAACACAAGAATATACCAAATAGTATTGTGCTCCAAGTTTCGTGCAAAACAAACCAAGTTTGAGCTACTTTATGCGCGAAAGTGCCAAAAAAGCTTGGAAACCCATAAAATCGCAACTTAGCACGTAATTTCTAGTATATGAATATGATTTTCAATTATAACCACTACAACACAATAATATATACCAAATAATTTTGTGTGCAAAGTGTCGTTAAAAAAATACAAAGTTTGAGCTACTTTATGCACGAAAGTGACAAAAAAGCTTAAAAACCATTAAAATCGCAACTTAGCACGTAATTACTAGCATATGACTGTGATTTCAAATTCTAACCACATCAACACAAGAATATATACCAAATAGTATTGTGTGCCAAGTTTCGTGTAAAACAAACCAAGTTTGAGCTACATTACGAGCGAAAGTGCCAAAAAACGCTTAAAAACCCTTAAAATCGCAACTTAACACGTAAATTTTAGCATATAACAAGGATTTTCTATTTTAACCAC
Organism: Amaranthus tricolor; assembly: GCF_026212465.1. Taxonomy (NCBI): domain Eukaryota; kingdom Viridiplantae; phylum Streptophyta; class Magnoliopsida; order Caryophyllales; family Amaranthaceae; genus Amaranthus; species Amaranthus tricolor. The sequence continues at coordinate 22,551,971 of NC_080060.1, read as the reverse complement.
TTCAAAACAATAATATATGCCAAATAGTTTTGTGTGCTAAGTTTCGTACAAATCAAACCAAGTTAGAGCTACTTTATGCGCGGAAGTGCCAAAAACGTTAAAAAACCCTTAAAATAGAAACTTAACACGTAATTTCTAGCATATGACTATGATTTTCAATTCTAACCACTTCAACACAATAATATACAAAATAGTATTGTGTGCCATGTTTCGTGCAAAACAAACAAAGTTTGAGCTACTTTATGCGCGAAAGTGCCAAAAATGCTTAAAAACCCTTAAAATAGAAATTTAACACGTAATTTCTAGCATATGACTATGATTTTAAATTCTAACAACTTCAACACATTAATATACCAAATAGTATTGAGTGCCATGTTTCGTGCAAAACAAACCAAGTTTGAGCTACTTTATGCGCGAAAGTGCCAAAAAAGCAAAAAACCCATAAAATCGCAACTTATCACGTAATTTCTAGTATACGACTATGATTTTCATTTATAACCACTTCAACACAATAATATATACCACATAGTGTTGTGTGCCAAGTTTCGTGCAAAAAAAACAATTCATATCGCAACTTAGCACGTAATTACTAGCATATGACTGTGATTTTAAAATCTAACAACTTCAACACAACAGTATATACCAAATAGTATTGTGTGCGAAGTTTCGTGTAAAACAAACCAAGTTTGTGCTACTTTACGAGCGAAAGTTCCAAAAACGCTTAAAAACCCTTAAAATCGCAACTTAACACGTAAGTTTTAGCATATAACGAGGAGTTTCAATTAGAACCAGTTCAACACAATAATATATGCCAAATAGTGTTGTGTGCCAAGTTTCGTACAAAACAAACCAAGTTTGAGGTACTTTATGCACGAAAGTGCCAAAAACGCTTAAAAACCCTTAAAATAGCAACTTAACACATAATTTTTAGCATATGACTATGATTTTCAATTCTAACCACTTCAACACAAGAATATACCAAATAGTATTGTGTGCCAAGTTTCGTGCAAAAGAAACCAAGTTTGAGCTACTTTATGCGCGAAAGTGCCAAAAAAGCTTAAAAACCCATAAAATCGCAACTTAGCATGTAATTTCTAGTAAATTACTATGATTTTCAATTATAACCACTTCAATACAATAATATATGCCAAATAACTTTGTGTGCAAAGTGTCGAGCAAAAAAATACAAAGTTTAAGCTACTTTATGCACGAAAGTGACAAAAAAGCTTAAAAACCATTAAAATCGCAACTTAGCAAGTAATCACATGCATATGACTGTGATTATAAATTCTAACCACTTCAACACCAGAATATACACCAATTAGTATTGTGTGCAAAGTTTTGTGTAAAACAAACTAAGTTTGAGCTACTTTTTGAGCAAAAGTACCAAAAACTCTTAAAAACCCTTAAAATCGCAACTTAACACGTAATTTTTAGCGTATAACAAGGATTTTCTATTTTAACCACTTCAACACAATAATATTTGCAAAATACTTTTGTGTGCTAAGTTTCGTACAAAACAAACCAAGTTTGAGCTACTTTATGCGCGAAAGTGCCAAAAACATTTAAAAACCCTTAAAATCGCAACTTAACACGTAATTTTTAGCATATAACTAGGATTTTCAACGCTAACCACTTCAACATAATAATATATACCAAATAGTATTGTGTGCCATGTTTCGTACAAAACAAAGCAAGTTTGAGCTACTTTATGCGCGAAAGTGCCAAAAACATTTAAAAACCCTTAAAACAACAACTTAACACGTAATTTCTAGCATATGACTATGATTTTAAATTCTAACCACTTCAACACAATAATATATACCAAATAGTATTGTGTGCCAAGTTTCGTGTAAAATAAACCATGTTTGAGCTACTTTACGAGCGAAAGTGCCAAAAAATCTTTAAAACCCATAAAATCGCAATTTAGCACATGACTATGAAGTTCAATTCTCGCCACTTTAACACAATAATCTATACCAAATAGTGTTGTGTGCAAAGTTTCGTGAAAAACAAACCAAGTTTGAGCTACTTTATGCGCGAAAGTGCCAAAAAAAACTTAAGAAACCATGTAATCGAAACTTAGCACGGAATTTCTCGCATTTGACTATGATTTTAAATTATAAGCATTTCAACACAATAATTTATACCAAATAGTATTGTGTGCCAAGTTTCGTGCAAAACCAACCATGTTTGAGCTACTTTTGCACGAAAGTGCCAAAAACGCTTAAAAACCCTTAAAATAGCAACTTAACACGTAATTTCTACCATATGACTATGATTTTAAATTCTTACCACTTCAACACAATAAAATATACCAAATAGTGTTGTGTGCCAAGTTTGGTGCAAAACAAACCAAGTTTGAGCTACTTTATGCGCGAAAGTGCCAAAAAACATTTAAAAACCCTTAAAATCGCAACTTAACACGTAATTTTTAGCATATAACTAGGATTTTCAATTCTAACCACTTCAACATAATAATATATACCAAATAGTGTTGTGTGCCATGTTTCGTACAAAACAAAGCAAGTTTGAGCTACTTTATGCGCGAAAGTGCCAAAAACATTTAAAAACCCTTTTAACAGCAACTTAACACGTAATATCTAGCATATGACTATGATTTTCAATTCTAACCACTTCAACACAAGAATATACCAAATAGTATTGTGTGCCAAGTTTCGTGCAAAAGAAACCAAGTTTGAGCTACTTTATGCGCGAAAGTGCCAAAAAAGCTTAAAAACCAATAAAATCGCAACTTAGCATGTAATTTCTAGTACATTACTATGATTTTCAATTCTAACCACTTCAACAACAGAATATATACCAAATAGTATTGTGTGCAAAGTTTTGTGTAAAACAAACCAAGTTTGAGCTAGGTTACGAGCGAAAGTGCCAAAAACGCTAAAAAACCCTTAAAATCGCAACTTAACACGTAAATTTTAGCATATAACAAGGATTTTCTATTTTAACCACTTCAAAACAATAATATATGCCAAATAGTTTTGTGTGCTAAGTTTCGTACAAATCAAACCAAGTTAGAGCTACTTTATGCGCGGAAGTGCCAAAAACGTTAAAAAACCCTTAAAATAGAAACTTAACACGTAATTTCTAGCATATGACTATGATTTTCAATTCTAACCACTTCAACACAATAATATACAAAATAGTATTGTGTGCCATGTTTCGTGCAAAACAAACAAAGTTTGAGCTACTTTATGCGCGAAAGTGCCAAAAATGCTTAAAAACCCTTAAAATAGAAATTTAACACGTAATTTCTAGCATATGACTATGATTTTAAATTCTAACAACTTCAACACATTAATATACCAAATAGTATTGAGTGCCATGTTTCGTGCAAAACAAACCAAGTTTGAGCTACTTTATGCGCGAAAGTGCCAAAAAAGCAAAAAACCCATAAAATCGCAACTTATCACGTAATTTCTAGTATACGACTATGATTTTCATTTATAACCACTTCAACACAATAATATATACCACATAGTGTTGTGTGCCAAGTTTCGTGCAAAAAAAAACCAAGTTTCAACTACTTTATGCACGAAAGTAACACAAAAGCATAAAAACAATTCATATCGCAACTTAGCACGTAATTACTAGCATATGACTGTGATTTTAAAATCTAACAACTTCAACACAACAGTATATACCAAATAGTATTGTGTGCGAAGTTTCGTGTAAAACAAACCAAGTTTGTGCTACTTTACGAGCGAAAGTTCCAAAAACGCTTAAAAACCCTTAAAATCGCAACTTAACACGTAAGTTTTAGCATATAACGAGGAGTTTCAATTAGAACCAGTTCAACACAATAATATATGCCAAATAGTGTTGTGTGCCAAGTTTCGTACAAAACAAACCAAGTTTGAGGTACTTTATGCACGAAAGTGCCAAAAACGCTTAAAAACCCTTAAAATAGCAACTTAACACATAATTTTTAGCATATGACTATGATTTTCAATTCTAACCACTTCAACACAAGAATATACCAAATAGTATTGTGTGCCAAGTTTCGTGCAAAAGAAACCAAGTTTGAGCTACTTTATGCGCGAAAGTGCCAAAAAAGCTTAAAAACCCATAAAATCGCAACTTAGCATGTAATTTCTAGTAAATTACTATGATTTTCAATTATAACCACTTCAATACAATAATATATGCCAAATAACTTTGTGTGCAAAGTGTCGAGCAAAAAAATACAAAGTTTAAGCTACTTTATGCACGAAAGTGACAAAAAAGCTTAAAAACCATTAAAATCGCAACTTAGCAAGTAATCACATGCATATGACTGTGATTATAAATTCTAACCACTTCAACACCAGAATATACACCAATTAGTATTGTGTGCAAAGTTTTGTGTAAAACAAACTAAGTTTGAGCTACTTTTTGAGCAAAAGTGCCAAAAACTCTTAAAAACCCTTAAAATCGCAACTTAACACGTAATTTTTAGCGTATAACAAGAATTTTCTATTTTAACCACTTCAACACAATAATATTTGCAAAATACTTTTGTGTGCTAAGTTTCGTACAAAACAAACCAAGTTTGAGCTACTTTATGCGCGAAAGTGCCAAAAACATTTAAAAACCCTTAAAATCGCAACTTAACACGTAATTTTTAGCATATAACTAGGATTTTCAACGCTAACCACTTCAACATAATAATATATACCAAATAGTATTGTGTGCCATGTTTCGTACAAAACAAAGCAAGTTTGAGCTACTTTATGCGCGAAAGTGCCAAAAACATTTAAAAACCCTTAAAACAACAACTTAACACGTAATTTCTAGCATATGACTATGATTTTAAATTCTAACCACTTCAACACAATAATATATACCAAATAGTATTGTGTGCCAAGTTTCGTGTAAAATAAACCATGTTTGAGCTACTTTACGAGCGAAAGTGCCAAAAAATCTTTAAAACCCATAAAATCGCAATTTAGCACATGACTATGAAGTTCAATTCTCGCCACTTTAACACAATAATCTATACCAAATAGTGTTGTGTGCAAAGTTTCGTGAAAAACAAACCAAGTTTGAGCTACTTTATGCGCGAAAGTGCCAAAAAAACTTAAGAAACCATGTAATCGAAACTTAGCACGGAATTTCTCGCATTTGACTATGATTTTAAATTATAAGCATTTCAACACAATAATTTATACCAAATAGTATTGTGTGCCAAGTTTCGTGCAAAACCAACCATGTTTGAGCTACTTTTGCACGAAAGTGCCAAAAACGCTTAAAAACCCTTAAAATAGCAACTTAACACGTAATTTCTACCATATGACTATGATTTTAAATTCTTGCCACTTCAACACAATAAAATATACCAAATAGTGTTGTGTGCCAAGTTTGGTGCAAAACAAACCAAGTTTGAGCTACTTTATGCGCGAAAGTGCCAAAAAACATTTAAAAACCCTTAAAATCGCAACTTAACACGTAATTTTTAGCATATAACTAGGATTTTCAATTCTAACCACTTCAACATAATAATATATACCAAATAGTGTTGTGTGCCATGTTTCGTACAAAACAAAGCAAGTTTGAGCTACTTTATGCGCGAAAGTGCCAAAAACATTTAAAAACCCTTTTAACAGCAACTTAACACGTAATATCTAGCATATGACTATGATTTTCAATTCTAACCACTTCAACACAAGAATATACCAAATAGTATTGTGTGCCAAGTTTCGTGCAAAAGAAACCAAGTTTGAGCTACTTTATGCGCGAAAGTGCCAAAAAAGCTTAAAAACCAATAAAATCGCAACTTAGCATGTAATTTCTAGTACATTACTATGATTTTCAATTCTAACCACTTCAACAACAGAATATATACCAAATAGTATTGTGTGCAAAGTTTTGTGTAAAACAAACCAAGTTTGAGCTACGTTACGAGCGAAAGTGCCAAAAACGCTAAAAAACCCTTAAAATCGCAACTTAACACGTAAATTTTAGCATATAACAAGGATTTTCTATTTTAACCACTTCAAAACAATAATATATGCCAAATAGTTTTGTGTGCTAAGTTTCGTACAAATCAAACCAAGTTAGAGCTACTTTATGCGCGGAAGTGCCAAAAACGTTAAAAAACCCTTAAAATAGAAACTTAACACGTAATTTCTAGCATATGACTATGATTTTCAATTCTAACCACTTCAACACAATAATATACAAAATAGTATTGTGTGCCATGTTTCGTGCAAAACAAACAAAGTTTGAGCTACTTTATGCGCGAAAGTGCCAAAAATGCTTAAAAACCCTTAAAATAGAAATTTAACACGTAATTTCTAACATATGACTATGATTTTAAATTCTAACAACTTCAACACATTAATATACCAAATAGTATTGAGTGCCATGTTTCGTGCAAAACAAACCAAGTTTGAGCTATTTTATGCGCGAAAGTGCCAAAAAAGCAAAAAACCCATAAAATCGCAACTTATCACGTAATTTCTAGTATACGACTATGATTTTCATTTATAACCACTTCAACACAATAATATATACCACATAGTGTTGTGTGCCAAGTTTCGTGCAAAAAAAAACCAAGTTTCAACTACTTTATGCACGAAAGTAACACAAAAGCATAAAAACAATTCATATCGCAACTTAGCACGTAATTACTAGCATATGACTGTGATTTTAAAATCTAACAACTTCAACACAACAGTATATACCAAATAGTATTGTGTGCGAAGTTTCGTGTAAAACAAACCAAGTTTGTGCTACTTTACGAGCGAAAGTTCCAAAAACGCTTAAAAACCCTTAAAATCGCAACTTAACACGTAAGTTTTAGCATATAACGAGGAGTTTCAATTAGAACCAGTTCAACACAATAATATATGCCAAATAGTGTTGTGTGCCAAGTTTCGTACAAAACAAACCAAGTTTGAGGTACTTTATGCACGAAAGTGCCAAAAACGCTTAAAAACCCTTAAAATAGCAACTTAACACATAATTTTTAGCATATGACTATGATTTTCAATTCTAACCACTTCAACACAAGAATATACCAAATAGTATTGTGTGCCAAGTTTCGTGCAAAAGAAACCAAGTTTGAGCTACTTTATGCGCGAAAGTGCCAAAAAAGCTTAAAAACCCATAAAATCGCAACTTAGCATGTAATTTCTAGTAAATTACTATGATTTTCAATTATAACCACTTCAATACAATAATATATGCCAAATAACTTTGTGTGCAAAGTGTCGAGCAAAAAAATACAAAGTTTAAGCTACTTTATGCACGAAAGTGACAAAAAAGCTTAAAAACCATTAAAATCGCAACTTAGCAAGTAATCACATGCATATGACTGTGATTATAAATTCTAACCACTTCAACACCAGAATATACACCAATTAGTATTGTGTGCAAAGTTTTGTGTAAAACAAACTAAGTTTGAGCTACTTTTTGAGCAAAAGTGCCAAAAACTCTTAAAAACCCTTAAAATCGCAACTTAACACGTAATTTTTAGCGTATAACAAGGATTTTCTATTTTAACCACTTCAACACAATAATATTTGCAAAATACTTTTGTGTGCTAAGTTTCGTACAAAACAAACCAAGTTTGAGCTACTTTATGCGCGAAAGTGCCAAAAACATTTAAAAACCCTTAAAATCGCAACTTAACACGTAATTTTTAGCATATAACTAGGATTTTCAACGCTAACCACTTCAACATAATAATATATACCAAATAGTATTGTGTGCCATGTTTCGTACAAAACAAAGCAAGTTTGAGCTACTTTATGCGCGAAAGTGCCAAAAACATTTAAAAACCCTTAAAACAACAACTTAACACGTAATTTCTAGCATATGACTATGATTTTAAATTCTAACCACTTCAACACAATAATATATACCAAATAGTATTGTGTGCCAAGTTTCGTGTAAAATAAACCATGTTTGAGCTACTTTACGAGCGAAAGTGCCAAAAAATCTTTAAAACCCATAAAATCGCAATTTAGCACATGACTATGAAGTTCAATTCTCGCCACTTTAACACAATAATCTATACCAAATAGTGTTGTGTGCAAAGTTTCGTGAAAAACAAACCAAGTTTGAGCTACTTTATGCGCGAAAGTGCCAAAAAAACTTAAGAAACCATGTAATCGAAACTTAGCACGGAATTTCTCGCATTTGACTATGATTTTAAATTATAAGCATTTCAACACAATAATTTATACCAAATAGTATTGTGTGCCAAGTTTCGTGCAAAACCAACCATGTTTGAGCTACTTTTGCACGAAAGTGCCAAAAACGCTTAAAAACCCTTAAAATAGCAACTTAACACGTAATTTCTACCATATGACTATGATTTTAAATTCTTACCACTTCAACACAATAAAATATACCAAATAGTGTTGTGTGCCAAGTTTGGTGCAAAACAAACCAAGTTTGAGCTACTTTATGCGCGAAAGTGCCAAAAAACATTTAAAAACCCTTAAAATCGCAACTTAACACGTAATTTTTAGCATATAACTAGGATTTTCAATTCTAACCACTTCAACATAATAATATATACCAAATAGTGTTGTGTGCCATGTTTCGTACAAAACAAAGCAAGTTTGAGCTACTTTATGCGCGAAAGTGCCAAAAACATTTAAAAACCCTTTTAACAGCAACTTAACACGTAATATATAGCATATGACTATGATTTTCAATTCTAACCACTTCAACACAAGAATATACCAAATAGTATTGTGTGCCAAGTTTCGTGCAAAAGAAACCAAGTTTGAGCTACTTTATGCGCGAAAGTGCCAAAAAAGCTTAAAAACCAATAAAATCGCAACTTAGCATGTAATTTCTAGTACATTACTATGATTTTCAATTCTAACCACTTCAACAACAGAATATATACCAAATAGTATTGTGTGCAAAGTTTTGTGTAAAACAAACCAAGTTTGAGCTACGTTACGAGCGAAAGTGCCAAAAACGCTAAAAAACCCTTAAAATCACAACTTAACACGTAATTTTTAGCATATGACAAGGATTTTCTATTTTAACCACTTCAACACAATAATATATGCAAAATAGTTTTGTGTGCTAAGTTTCGTACAAAACAAACCAAGTTTGAGCTACTTTATGCGCGAAAGTGCCAAAAACGCTTAAAAACCCTTAAAATAGCAACTTAACACATAATTTCTAGCATATGACTATGATTTTAAATTCTTACCACTTCAACACAATAAAATATACCAAATAGTGTTGTGTGCCAAGTTTCGTGCAAAACAAACCAAGTTTGAGCTACTTTATGCGCGAAAGTGCCAAAAACATTTAAAAATCCTTAAAATAGCAACTTAACACGTAATTTTTAGCATATAACTAGGATTTTCAATTCTAAACACTTCAACATAATAATATATGCCAAATAGTGTTGTGTGCCATGTTTCGTACAAAACAAAGCAAGTTTGAGCTACTTTATGCGCGAAAGTGCCAAAAACATTTAAAAACCCTTAAAACAGCAACTTAACACGTAATTTCTAGCATATGACTATGATTTTAAATTCTAACCACTTCAACACAATAATATATACCAAATAGTATTGTGTGCCAAGTTTCGTGTAAAATAAACCATGTTTGAGCTACATTACGAGCGAAAGTGCCAAAAAATCTTTAAAACCCATAAAATCGCAATTTAGCACATGACTATGAAGTTCAATTCCCGCCACTTTAACACAATAATCTATACCAAATAGTGTTGTGTGCAAAGTTTCGTGAAAAACAAACCAAGTTTGAGCTACTTTATGCGCGAAAGTGCCAAAAAAACTTAAGAAACCATGAAATCGAAACTTAGCACGGAATTTCTCGCATTTGACTATGATTTAAAATTATAAGCATTTCAACACAATAGTTTATACCAAATAGTATTGTGTGCCAAGTTTCGTGCAAAACCAACCATGTTTGAGCTACTTTTGCACGTAATTTCTAGCATATGACTATGATTTTAAATTCTTACCACTTCAACACAATAATATATACCAAATAGTGTTGTGCGCCAAGTTTCGTGCAAAATAAACCAAGTTTGAGCTACTTTATGCTCAAAAGTGCCAAAAACTTTTAAAAACCGTTAAAATCGAAACTTAACACGTATATTCTAGCATATGACTATGAATTTAAATTCTAACCACTTCAAAAAAATAATATATGCCAAATTTTGTTGTGTGCCAAGTTTCGTGCAAAACAAACCAAGTTTGAGCTACTTTATGCGCGAAAGTGTCAAAAACGCTTAAAAACCCTTAAATTCGCAACTTAACACGTAATTTCTAACATATGACTATAATTTTGAATTCTAACCACTTCAACACAATAATATACCAAATAGTATTGTGTGCCCATATTCGTGCAAAACAAACCAAGTTTGAGCTACTTTATACGCGAAAGTGCCACAAAAGCATAAAAACCCATAAAATCGCCACTTAGCACGTAATTTCTAGTATATGACTATGATTTTAATTTATAACCACTTCAACACAATAATATATACCACATAGTATTGCGTGCCAAGTTTCGTGCCAAAAAAAACAAAGTTTAACCTACTTTATGCACGAAAGTGAAAAAAAAGCTTAAAAACCATTAATATCGCAACTTAGCACGTAATTACTAGCATATGACTGTGATTTAAAAATCTAACCACTTCAACACAACAATATATACCAAATAGTATTGTGTGCCAGGTTTCGTGTAAAACAAACAAAGTTTGACGTACTTTACGAGCGAAAGTTCCAAAAACGCTTAAAAACCCTTAAAATCGCAACTTAACACGTAATTTTTAGCATATAACTAGGATTTTAAATTCTAACCACTTCAACATAAAATATATGACAAATAGTGTTGTGTGCCAAGTGTCGTGCAAAACAAACCAAGTTTGAGCTACTTTATGCGCGAAAGTGACAAAAAATCTTAAAAACCCATAAAGTCGAAACTTACCACGTAATTTCTAGCATATAACTAGGATTTTCAATTCTAACCACTTCAACATAATAATATATGACAAATAGTGTTGTGTGCCAAGTGTCGTGCAAAACAAACCAAGTTTTAGCTACTTTATGCGCGAAAGTGACAAAAAATCTTAAAAACCCATAAAGTCGAAACTTACCACGTAATTTCTAGCATATGAGTATGATTTTTAATTCTAAACACTTCAACACAATAATATATACCAAATAGTGTTGTGTGCCAAGTTTCGTGAAAAACAAACCAAGTTTGAGCTACTTTATGCGCGAAAGTGCCAAAAAAGCTTAAGAAACCATGAAATCGAAACTTAGCACGAAATTTCTCGCATCTGACTATGATTTTCAATTATAAGCATTTCAACACAATAATTTATACCAAATAGTATTGTGTGCCAAGTTTCGTGCAAAACCAACCATGTTTGAGCTACTTTTGCACGTAATTTCTAGCATATGACTATGATTTTAAATTCTTACCACTTCAACACAATAATATATACCAAATAGTGTTGTGTGCCAAGTTTCGTGCTAAACAAACCAAGTTTGAGCTACTTTTTGCTCGAAAGTGCCAAAAACTTTTAGAAACCGTTAAAATCGCAACTTAACACGTATATTTTAGCATATGAATATGAATTTCAATTCTAACCACTTTAAAAAAATAATATATGCCAAATTTTGTTGTGTGCCAAGTTTCGTGCAAAACATACCAAGTTTGAGCTACTTTATGCGCGAAAGTGTCAAAAACGCTTAAAAACCCTTAAATTCGCAATTTAACACGTAATTTCTAACATATGACTATGATTTTCAATTCTAACCACTTCAACACAATAATATACCAAATAGTATTGTGTGCCAAGATTCTTGCAAAACAAACCAAGTTTGAGCTACTTTATGCGCGAAAGTGCCAAAAAAGCATAAAAACCCATAAAGTCGCCACTTAGCACGTAATTTCTAGTATATGACTATGATTTTCATTTATAACCACTTCAACACAATAATATATACCACATAGTATTGCGTGCCATGTTTCGTGCCAAAAAAAACAAAGTTTCAACTACTTTATGCACGAAAGTAAAAAAAAAGCTTAAAAACCATTAATATCGCAACTTTGCACGTAATTACTAGCATATGACTGTGATTTAAAAATCTAACCACTTCAACACAACAATATATACCAAATAGTATTGTGTGCCAGGTTTTGTGTTAAACAAACAAAGTTTGAGGTACTTTACGAGTGAAAGTTCCAAAAACGCTTAAAAACCCTTAAAATAGAACCTTAACACGTAATTTTTAGCACATAACTAGGATTTTCAATTATAACCACTTCAACATAATAATATATGACAAATAGTGTTGTGTGCCAAGTGTCGTGCAAAACAAACCAAGTTTGAGCTACTTTATGCGCGAAAGTGACAAAAAATCTTAAAAACCCATAAAGCCGAACCTTACCACGTAATTTCTAGCATATAACTAGGAATTTAAATTCTAACCACTTCAACATAATAATATATGACAAATAGTGTTGTGTGCCAAGTGTCGTGCAAAACAAACCAAGTTTTAGCTACTTTATGCGCGAAAGTGACAAAAAATCTTAAAAACCCATATAGTCGAAACTTACCACGTAATTTCTAGCATATGAGTACGATTTTCAATTCTGAACACTTCAACACAATAATATATACCAAATAGTGTTGTGTGCCAAGTTTCGTGAAAAACAAACCAAGTTTGAGCTACTTTATGCGCGAAAGTGCCAAAAAAGCTTAAGAAACCATGAAATCGAAACTTAGCACGAAATTTCTCGCATCTGACTATGATTTTCAATTATAAGCATTTCAACACAATAATTTATACCAAATAGTATTGTGTGCCAAGTTTCGTGCAAAACCAACCATGTTTGAGCTACTTTATGCGTGAATGTGCCAAAAACGCTTAAAAACCCTAAAAATAGCAACTTAACACGTAATTTCTAGCATATGACTATGATTTTAAATTCTTACCACTTCAACACAATAATATATACCACATAATGTTGTGTGCCAAGTTTCGTGCAAAACAATCCAAGTTTGAGCTACTTTATGCGCGAAAGTGTCAAAAACGCTTAAAAAACCCTTAAATTCGCAACTTAACACGTAATTTCTAACATATGACTATGATTTTCAATTCTAACCACTTCAACACAATAATATACCAAATAGTATTGTGTGCCAAGATTCTTGCAAAACAAACCAAGTTTGAGCTACTTTATGGGCGAAAGTGCCAAAAAAAGCATAAAAACCCATAAAATCGCCACTTAGCACGTAATTTCTAGTATATGACTATGATTTTCATTTATAACCACTTCAACACAATAATATATACCACATAGTATTGCGTGCCATGTTTCGTGCCAAAAAAAACAAAGTTTCAACTACTTTATGCACGAAAGTAAAAAAAAAGCTTAAAAACCATTAATATCGCAACTTTGCACGTAATTACTAGCATATGACTGTGATTTAAAAATCTAACCACTTTAACACAACAATATATACCAAATAGTATTGTGTGCCAGGTTTTGTGTTAAACAAACAAAGTTTGAGGTACTTTACGAGTGAAAGTTCCAAAAACGCTTAAAAAACCCTTAAAATAGAACCTTAACACGTAATTTTTAGCACATAACTAGGATTTTCAATTATAACCACTTCAACATAATAATATATGATAAATCGTGTTGTGTGCCAAGTGTCGTGCAAAACAAACCAAGTTTGAGCTACTTTATGCGCGAAAGTGACAAAAAATCTTAAAAACCCATAAAGCCGAACCTTACCACGTAATTTCTAGCATATAACTAGGAATTTAAATTCTAAGCACTTCAACATAATAATATATGACAAATAGTGTTGTGTGCCAAGTGTCGTGCAAAACAAACCAAGTTTTAGCTACTTTATGCGCGATAGTGACAAAAAATCTTAAAAACCCATAAAGTCGAAACTTACCACGTAATTTCTAGCATATGAGTATGATTTTCAATTCTAAACACTTCAACACAATAATATATACCAAATAGTGTTGTGTGCCAAGTTTCGTGAAAAACAAACCAAGTTTGAGCTACTTTATGCGCAAAAGTGCCAAAAAAGCTTAAGAAACCATGAAATCGAAACTTAGCACGAAATTTCTCGCATCTGACTATGATTTTCAATTATAAGCATTTCAACACAATAATTTATACCAAATAGTATTGTGTGCCAAGTTTCGTGCAAAACCAACCATGTTTGAGCTACTTTATGCGTGAATGTGCCAAAAACGCTTCAAAACCCTAAAAATAGCAACTTAACACGTAATTTCTAGCATATGACTATGATTTTAAATTCTTACCACTTCAACACAATAATATATACCACATAATGTTGTGTGCCAAGTTTCGTGCAAAACAATCCAAGTTTGAGCTACTTTATGCGCGAAAGTGTCAAAAACGCATAAAAACCCTTAAATTCGCAACTTAACACGTAATTTCTAACATATGACTATGATTTTCAATTCTAACCACTTCAACACAATAATATACCAAATAGTATTGTGTGCCAAGATTCTTGCAAAACAAACCAAGTTTGAGCTACTTTATGCGCGAAAGTGCCAAAAAAGCATAAAAACCCATAAAGTCGCCACTTAGCACGTAATTTCTAGTATATGACTATGATTTTCATTTATAACCACTTCAACACAATAATATATACCACATAGTATTGCGTGCCATGTTTCGTGCCAAAAAAAAACAAAGTTTCAACTACTTTATGCACGAAAGTAAAAAAAAAGCTTAAAAACCATTAATATCGCAACTTTGCACGTAATTACTAGCATATGACTGTGATTTAAAAATCTAACCACTTCAACACAACAATATATACCAAATAGTATTGTGTGCCAGGTTTTGTGTTAAACAAACAAAGTTTGAGGTACTTTACGAGTGAAAGTTCCAAAAACGCTTAAAAACCCTTAAAATAGAACCTTAACACGTAATTTTTAGCACATAACTAGGATTTTCAATTATAACCACTTCAACATAATAATATATGACAAATAGTGTTGTGTGCCAAGTGTCGTGCAAAACAAACCAAGTTTGAGCTACTTTATGCGCGAAAGTGACAAAAAATCTTAAAAACCCATAAAGCCGAACCTTACCACGTAATTTCTAGCATATAACTAGGAATTTAAATTCTAACCACTTCAACATAATAATATATGACAAATAGTGTTGTGTGCCAAGTGTCGTGCAAAACAAACCAAGTTTTAGCTACTTTATGCGCGAAAGTGACAAAAAATCTTAAAAACCCATAAAGTCGAAACTTACCACGTAATTTCTAGCATATGAGTACGATTTTCAATTCTGAACACTTCAACACAATAATATATACCAAATAGTGTTGTGTGCCAAGTTTCGTGAAAAACAAACCAAGTTTGAGCTACTTTATGCGCGAAAGTGCCAAAAAAGCTTAAGAAACCATGAAATCGAAACTTAGCACGAAATTTCTCGCATCTGACTATGATTTTCAATTATAAGCATTTCAACACAATAATTTATACCAAATAGTATTGTGTGCCAAGTTTCGTGCAAAACCAACCATGTTTGAGCTACTTTATGCGTGAATGTGCCAAAAACGCTTAAAAAACCCTAAAAATAGCAACTTAACACGTAATTTCTAGCATATGACTATGATTTTAAATTCTTACCACTTCAACACAATAATATATACCACATAATGTTGTGTGCCAAGTTTCGTGCAAAACAATCCAAGTTTGAGCTACTTTATGCGCGAAAGTGTCAAAAACGCTTAAAAAACCCTTAAATTCGCAACTTAACACGTAATTTCTAACATATGACTATGATTTTCAATTCTAACCACTTCAACACAATAATATACCAAATAGTATTGTGTGCCAAGATTCTTGCAAAACAAACCAAGTTTGAGCTACTTTATGGGCGAAAGTGCCAAAAAAGCATAAAAACCCATAAAATCGCCACTTAGCACGTAATTTCTAGTATATGACTATGATTTTCATTTATAACCACTTCAACACAATAATATATACCACATAGTATTGCGTGCCATGTTTCGTGCCAAAAAAAACAAAGTTTCAACTACTTTATGCACGAAAGTAAAAAAAAAAGCTTAAAAACCATTAATATCGCAACTTTGCACGTAATTACTAGCATATGACTGTGATTTAAAAATCTAACCACTTTAACACAACAATATATACCAAATAGTATTGTGTGCCAGGTTTTGTGTTAAACAAACAAAGTTTGAGGTACTTTACGAGTGAAAGTTCCAAAAACGCTTAAAAACCCTTAAAATAGAACCTTAACACGTAATTTTTAGCACATAACTAGGATTTTCAATTATAACCACTTCAACATAATAATATATGATAAATCGTGTTGTGTGCCAAGTGTCGTGCAAAACAAACCAAGTTTGAGCTACTTTATGCGCGAAAGTGACAAAAAATCTTAAAAACCCATAAAGCCGAACCTTACCACGTAATTTCTAGCATATAACTAGGAATTTAAATTCTAAGCACTTCAACATAATAATATATGACAAATAGTGTTGTGTGCCAAGTGTCGTGCAAAACAAACCAAGTTTTAGCTACTTTATGCGCGATAGTGACAAAAAATCTTAAAAACCCATAAAGTCGAAACTTACCACGTAATTTCTAGCATATGAGTATGATTTTCAATTCTAAACACTTCAACACAATAATATATACCAAATAGTGTTGTGTGCCAAGTTTCGTGAAAAACAAACCAAGTTTGAGCTACTTTATGCGCAAAAGTGCCAAAAAAGCTTAAGAAACCATGAAATCGAAACTTAGCACGAAATTTCTCGCATCTGACTATGATTTTCAATTATAAGCATTTCAACACAATAATTTATACCAAATAGTATTGTGTGCCAAGTTTCGTGCAAAACCAACCATGTTTGAGCTACTTTATGCGTGAATGTGCCAAAAACGCTTCAAAACCCTAAAAATAGCAACTTAACACGTAATTTCTAGCATATGACTATGATTTTAAATTCTTACCACTTCAACACAATAATATATACCACATAATGTTGTGTGCCAAGTTTCGTGCAAAACAATCCAAGTTTGAGCTACTTTATGCGCGAAAGTGTCAAAAACGCATAAAAACCCTTAAATTCGCAACTTAACACGTAATTTCTAACATATGACTATGATTTTCAATTCTAACCACTTCAACACAATAATATACCAAATAGTATTGTGTGCCAAGATTCTTGCAAAACAAACCAAGTTTGAGCTACTTTATGCGCGAAAGTGCCAAAAAAGCATAAAAACCCATAAAATTGCCACTTAGCACGTAATTTCTAGTATATGACTATGATTTTCATTTATAACCACTTCAACACAATAATATATACCACATAGTATTGCGTGCCATGTTTCGTGCCAAAAAAAACAAAGTTTCAACTACTTTATGCACGAAAGTAAAAAAAAAAGCTTAAAAACCATTAATATCGCAACTTTGCACGTAATTACTAGCATATGACTATGATTTAAAAATCTAACCACTTCAAAACAACAATATATACCAAATAGTATTGTGTGCCAGGTTTCGTGTTAAACAAACAAAGTTTGAGGTACTTTACGAGCGAAAGTTCCAAAAACGCTTAAAAACCCTTAAAATAGAACCTTAACACGTAATTTTTAGCACATAACTAGGATTTTCAATTATAACCACTTCAACATAATAATATATGATAAATCGTGTTGTGTGCCAAGTGTCGTGCAAAACAAACCAAGTTTGAGCTACTTTATGCGCGAAAGTGACAAAAAATCTTAAAAACCCATAAAGCCGAACCTTACCACGTAATTTCTAGCATATAACTAGGAATTTAAATTCTAAGCACTTCAACATAATAATATATGACAAATAGTGTTGTGTGCCAAGTGTCGTGCAAAACAAACCAAGTTTTAGCTACTTTATGCGCGATAGTGACAAAAAATCTTAAAAACCCATAAAGTCGAAACTTACCACGTAATTTCTAGCATATGAGTACGATTTTCAATTCTGAACACTTCAACACAATAATATATACCAAATAGTGTTGTGTGCCAAGTTTCGTGAAAAACAAACCAAGTTTGAGCTACTTTATGCGCGAAAGTGCCAAAAAAGCTTAAGAAACCATGAAATCGAAACTTAGCACGAAATTTCTCGCATCTGACTATGATTTTCAATTATAAGCATTTCAACACAATAATTTATACCAAATAGTATTGTGTGCCAAGTTTCGTGCAAAACCAACCATGTTTGAGCTACTTTATGCGTGAATGTGCCAAAAACGCTTAAAAACCCTAAAAATAGCAACTTAACACGTAATTTCTAGCATATGACTATGATTTTAAATTCTTACCACTTCAACACAATAATATATACCACATAATGTTGTGTGCCAAGTTTCGTGCAAAACAATCCAAGTTTGAGCTACTTTATGCGCGAAAGTGTCAAAAACGCTTAAAAACCCTTAAATTCGCAACTTAACACGTAATTTCTAACATATGACTATGATTTTCAATTCTAACCACTTCAACACAATAATATACCAAATAGTATTGTGTGCCAAGATTCTTGCAAAACAAACCAAGTTTGAGCTACTTTATGGGCGAAAGTGCCAAAAAAGCATAAAAACCCATAAAATCGCCACTTAGCACGTAATTTCTAGTATATGACTATGATTTTCATTTATAACCACTTCAACACAATAATATATACCACATAGTATTGCGTGCCATGTTTCGTGCCAAAAAAAACAAAGTTTCAACTACTTTATGCACGAAAGTAAAAAAAAAGCTTAAAAACCATTAATATCGCAACTTTGCACGTAATTACTAGCATATGACTGTGATTTAAAAATCTAACCACTTTAACACAACAATATATACCAAATAGTATTGTGTGCCAGGTTTTGTGTTAAACAAACAAAGTTTGAGGTACTTTACGAGTGAAAGTTCCAAAAACGCTTAAAAACCCTTAAAATAGAACCTTAACACGTAATTTTTAGCACATAACTAGGATTTTCAATTATAACCACTTCAACATAATAATATATGATAAATCGTGTTGTGTGCCAAGTGTCGTGCAAAACAAACCAAGTTTGAGCTACTTTATGCGCGAAAGTGACAAAAAATCTTAAAAACCCATAAAGCCGAACCTTACCACGTAATTTCTAGCATATAACTAGGAATTTAAATTCTAAGCACTTCAACATAATAATATATGACAAATAGTGTTGTGTGCCAAGTGTCGTGCAAAACAAACCAAGTTTTAGCTACTTTATGCGCGATAGTGACAAAAAATCTTAAAAACCCATAAAGTCGAAACTTACCACGTAATTTCTAGCATATGAGTATGATTTTCAATTCTAAACACTTCAACACAATAATATATACCAAATAGTGTTGTGTGCCAAGTTTCGTGAAAAACAAACCAAGTTTGAGCTACTTTATGCGCAAAAGTGCCAAAAAAGCTTAAGAAACCATGAAATCGAAACTTAGCACGAAATTTCTCGCATCTGACTATGATTTTCAATTATAAGCATTTCAACACAATAATTTATACCAAATAGTATTGTGTGCCAAGTTTCGTGCAAAACCAACCATGTTTGAGCTACTTTATGCGTGAATGTGCCAAAAACGCTTCAAAACCCTAAAAATAGCAACTTAACACGTAATTTCTAGCATATGACTATGATTTTAAATTCTTACCACTTCAACACAATAATATATACCACATAATGTTGTGTGCCAAGTTTCGTGCAAAACAATCCAAGTTTGAGCTACTTTATGCGCGAAAGTGTCAAAAACGCATAAAAACCCTTAAATTCGCAACTTAACACGTAATTTCTAACATATGACTATGATTTTCAATTCTAACCACTTCAACACAATAATATACCAAATAGTATTGTGTGCCAAGATTCTTGCAAAACAAACCAAGTTTGAGCTACTTTATGCGCGAAAGTGCCAAAAAAGCATAAAAACCCATAAAATTGCCACTTAGCACGTAATTTCTAGTATATGACTATGATTTTCATTTATAACCACTTCAACACAATAATATATACCACATAGTATTGCGTGCCATGTTTCGTGCCAAAAAAAACAAAGTTTCAACTACTTTATGCACGAAAGTAAAAAAAAAAGCTTAAAAACCATTAATATCGCAACTTTGCACGTAATTACTAGCATATGACTATGATTTAAAAATCTAACCACTTCAAAACAACAATATATACCAAATAGTATTGTGTGCCAGGTTTCGTGTTAAACAAACAAAGTTTGAGGTACTTTACGAGCGAAAGTTCCAAAAACGCTTAAAAACCCTTAAAATAGAACCTTAACACGTAATTTTTAGCATATAACTAGGATTTTCAATTCTAACCACTTCAACATAATAATATATGACAAATAGTGTTGTGTGCCAAGTGTCGTGCAAAACAAACCAAGTTTGAGCTACTTTATGCGCGAAAGTGACAAAAAATCTTAAAAACCCATAAAGCCGAAACTTACCACGTAATTTCTAGCATATAACTAGGAATTTAAATTCTAACCACTTCAACATAATAATATATGACAAATAGTGTTGTGTGCCAAGTGTCTTGCAAAACAAACCAAGTTTTAGCTACTTTATGCGCGAAAATGACAAAAAATCTTAAAAACCCATAAAGTCGAAACTTACCACGTAATTTCTATCATATGAGTATGATTTTCAATTCTAAACACTTCAACACAATAATATATACCAAATAGTGTTGTGTGCCAAGTTTCGTGAAAAACAAACCAAGTTTGAGCTACTTTATGCGCGAAAGTGCCAAAAAAGCTTAAGAAACCAAGAAATCGAAACTTAGCACGAAATTTCTCGCATCTGACTATGATTTTCAATTATAAGCATTTCAACACAATAATTTATACCAAATAGTATTGTGTGCCAAGTTTCGTGCAAAACCAACCATGTTTGAGCTACTTTATGCGTGAATGTGCCAAAAACGCTTAAAAACCCTTAAAATAGCAACTTAACACGTAATTTCTAGCATATGACTATGATTTTAAATTCTTACCACTTCAACACAATAATATATACCACATAATGTTGTGTGCCAAGTTTCGTGCAAAACAATCCAAGTTTGAGCTACTTTATGCGCGAAAGTGACAAAAACTTTTAAAAACCGTTAAAATCGCAACATAACACTTATATTCTAGCATATGACTATGAATTTCAATTCTAACCACTTCAATAAAATAATATATGCCAAATTTTGATGTGTGCCAAGATTCGTGCAAAACATACCAAGTTTGAGCTACTTTATGCGCGAAAGTGTCAAAAACGCTTAAAAACCCTTAAATTCGCAACTTAACACGTATTTCTACCATATGACTATGATTTTCAATTCTAACCACTTCAACACAATAATATACCAAATAGTATTGTGTGCCAAGATTCGTGCAAAACAAACCATGTTTGAGCTACGTTGTGCGCGAAAGTGCCAAAAAAGCATAAAAACCCATAAAATCGCAACTTATCACGTTATTTCTAGTATACGACTATGATTTAAATTTATAAACACTTCAACATAATAATATATACCACATAGTGTTGTGTGCCAAGTTTCGTGCAAAAAAACCAAGTTTCAACTACTTTATGCACGAAAGTGACAAAAAAGCTTAAAAACTATTAATATCGCAACTTAGCACGTAATTACTAGCATATGACTGTGATTTTAAAATCTAACAACCAAGTTTCAACAAGTTTCGTGTAAAACAAACCAATTTTGTGCTACTTAACGAGCGAAAGTTCCAAAAACGTTTAAAAACCCTTAAAATCGCAACTTAACACGTAATTTTTAGCATATAACGAGGATTTTCAATTCCAACCACTTCAACACAATAATATATGCCAAAGAGAATTGTGTGCCAAGTTTCGTGCAAAACAAACCAAGTTTGAGCTACTTTATGCGCGAAAATGCCAAAAACGCTTAAAAACCCTTAAAATGACAACTTAACACGTAGTTTCTAGCATATGACTATGATTTTCAAATCTAACCACTTCAACATAAGAATATACCAAATAGTATTGTGTGCCAAGTTTCGTGCAAAAGAAACCAAGTTTGAGCTACTTTATGCGCGAAAGTGCCAAAAAAGCTTAAAAACCCATAAAATCGCAACTTAGCATGTAATTTCTAGTATATTACTATGATTTTCAATTATAACCACTTCAACACAATAATATATACCAAATAACTTTGTGTGCAAAGTGTCGAGCAAAAAAATACAAAGTTTAAGCTACTTTATGCACGAAAGTGACCAAAAAGCTTAAAAACCATTAAAATCGCAACTTAGCAAGTAATCACTAGCATATGACTGTGATTATAAATTCTAACCACTTCAACACCAGAATATACACCAAATAGTATTGTGTGCAAAGTTTTGTGTAAAACAAACCAAGTTTGAGCTACTTTACGAGCAAAAGTGCCAAAAACGCTTAAAAACCCTTAAAATCGCAACTTAACACGTAATTTTTAGCGTATAACAAGGATTTTCTATTTTAACCACTTCAACACAATAATATATGCAAAATACTTTTGTGTGCTAAGTTTCGTACAAAACAAACCAAGTTTGAGCTACTTTATGCGCGAAAGTGCCAAAAACATTTAAAAACCCTTAAAATCGCAACTTAACACGTAATTTTTAGCATATAACTAGGATTTTCAATGCGAACCACTTCAACATAATAATATATACCAAATAGTGTTGTGTGCCATGTTTCGTACAAAACAAAGCAAGTTTGAGCTACTTTATGCGCGAAAGTGCCAAAAACATTTAAAAACCCTTTTAACAGCAACTTAACACGTAATATCTGGCATATGACTATGATTTTCAATTCTAACCACTTCAACACAAGAATATACCAAATAGTATTGTGTGCCAAGTTTCGTGCAAAAGAAACCAAGTTTGAGCTACTTTATGCGCGAAAGTGCCAAAAAAGCTTAAAAACCAATAAAATCGCAACTTAGCATGTAATTTCTAGTACATTACTATGATTTTCAATTCTAACCACTTCAACAACAGAATATATAGCAAATAGTATTGTGTGCAAAGTTTTGTGTAAAACAAACCAAGTTTGAGCTACGTTACGAGCAAAAGTGCCAAAAACGCTTAAAAACCCTTAAAATCGCAACTTAACACGTAATTTTTAGCGTATAACAAGGATTTTCTATTTTAACCACTTCAACACAATAATATATGCAAAATAGTTTTGTGTGCTAAGTTTCGTACAAAACAAACCAAGTTTGAGCTACTTTATGCGCGAAAGTGCCAAAAACGCTTAAAAACCCTTAAAATAGCAACTTAACACATAATTTCTAGCATATGACTATGATTTTAAATTCTTACCACTTCAACACAATAAAATATACCAAATAGTGTTGTGTGCCAAGTTTCGTGCAAAACAAACCAAGTTTGAGCTACTTTATGCGCGAAAGTGCCAAAAACATTTAAAAATCCTTAAAATCGCAACTTAACACGTAATTTTTAGCATATAACTAGGATTTTCAATTCTAACCACTTCAACATAATAATATATGCCAAATAGTGTTGTGTGCCATGTTTCGTACAAAACAAAGCAAGTTTGAGCTACTTTATGCGCGAAAGTGCCAAAAACATTTAAAAACCCTTAAAACAGCAACTTAACACGTAATTTCTAGCATATGACTATGATTTTAAGTTCTAACCACTTCAACACAATAATATATACCAAATAGTATTGTGTGCCAAGTTTCGTGTAAAATAAACCATGTTTGAGCTACATTACGAGCGAAAGTGCCAAAAAATCTTTAAAACCCATAAAATCGCGATTTAGCACATGACTATGAAGTTCAATTCTCGCCACTTTAACACAATAATCTATACTAAATAGTGTTGTGTGCAATGTTTCGTGAAAAACAAACCAAGTTTGAGCTACTTTATGCGCGAAAGTGCCAAAAAAACTTAAGAAACCATGAAATCGAAACTTAGCACGGAATTTCTCGCATTTGACTATGATTTTAAATTATTAGCATTTCAACACAATAATTTATACCAAATAGTATTGTGTGCCAAGTTTCGTGCAAAACCAACCATGTTTGAGCTACTTTTGCACGAAAGTGCCAAAAACGCTTAAAAACCCTTAAAATAGCAACTTAACACGTAATTTCTAGCATATGACTATGATTTTAAATTCTTACCACTTCAACACAATAATATATACCAAATAGTGTTGTGTGCCAAGTTTCGTGCAAAATAAACCAAGTTTGAGCTACTTTATGCTCAAAAGTGCCAAAAACTTTTAAAAACCGTTAAAATCGAAACTTAACACGTGTATTCTAGCATATGACTATGAATTTAAATTCTAACCACTTCAAAAAAATAATATATGCCAAATTTTGTTGGATGCCAAGTTTCGTGCAAAACAAACCAAGTTTGAGCTACTCTATGCGCGAAAGTGTCAAAAACGCTTAAAAACCCTTAAATTCGCAACTTAACACGTAATTTCTAACATATGACTATGATTTTGAATTCTAACCACTTCAACACAATAATATACCAAATAGTATTGTGTGCCAAGATTCGTGCAAAACAAACCAAGTTTGAGCTACTTTATGCACGAAAGTTCCAAAAAAGCATAAAAACCCATAAAATCGCCACTTAGCACGTAATTTCTAGTATATGACTATGATTTTCATTTATAACCAGTTCAACACAATAATATATACCACATAGTATTGCGTGCCAAGTTTCGTGCCAAAAAAAACAAAGTTTCAACTACTTTATGCACGAAAGTGAAAAAAAAGCTTAAAAACCATTAATATCGCAACTTAGCATGTAATTACTAGCATATGACTGTGATTTAAAAATCTAACCACTTCAACACAACAATATATACCAAATAGTATTGTGTGCCAGGTTTCGTGTAAAACAAACAAAGTTTGAGGTACTTTACGAGCGAAAGTTCCAAAAACGCTTAAAAACCCTTAAAATGTAATTTTTAGCATATAACTAGGATTTTCAATTCTAACCACTTCAACATAAAATATATCACAAATAGTGTTGTGTGCCAAGTGTCGTGCAAAACAAACCAAGTTTGAGCTACTTTATGCGCGAAAGTGACAAAAAATCTTAAAAACCCATAAAGTCGAAACTTACCACCTAATTTCTAGCATATAACTAGGATTTTCAATTCTAACCACTTCAACATAATAATATATGACAAATAGTGTTGTGTGCCAAGTGTCGTGCAAAACAAACCAAGTTTGAGCTACTTTATGCGAGAAAGTGACAAAAAATCTTAAAAAACCCATAAAGTTGAAACTTACCACGTAATTTCTAGCATATGAGTATGATTTTCAATTCTAAACACTTCAACACAATAATCTTTACCAAATAGTGTTGTGTGCCAAGTTTCGTGAAAAACAAACCAAGTTTGAGCTACTTTATGCGCGAAAGTGCCAAAAAAGCTTAAAAACCATGAAATCGAAACTTAGCACGAAATTTCTCGCATCTGACTATGATTTTCAATTATAAGCATTTCAACACAATAATTTTTACCAAATAGTATTGTGTGCCAAGTTTCGTGCAAAACCAACCATGTTTGAGCTACTTTTGCGCGAAAGTGCCAAAAACGCTTAAAAAACCCTTAAAATAGCAACTTAACACGTAATTTCTAGCATATGACTATGATTTTAAATTCTTACCACTTCAACACAATAATATATACCAAATAGTGTTGTGTGCCAAGTTTCGTGCTAAACAAACCAAGTTTGAGCTACTTTTTGCTCGAAAGTGCCAAAAACTTTTAGAAACCGTTAAAATCGCAACTTAACACGTATATTTTAGCATATGAATATGAATTTCAATTATAACCACTTCAAAAAAATAATATATGCCAAATTTTGTTGTGTGCCAAGTTTCGTGCAAAACATACCAAGTTTGAGCTACTTTATGCGCGAAAGTGTCAAAAACGCTTAAAAACCCTTAAATTCGCAACTTAACACGTAATTTCTAACATATGACTATGATTTTCAATTCTAACCACTTCAACACAATAATATACCAAATAGTATTGTGTGCCAATATTCTTGCAAAACAAACCAAGTTTGAGCTACTTTATACGCAAAAGTGCCACAAAAGCATAAAAAACCCATAAAATCGCCACTTAGCACGTAATTTCTAGTATATGACTATGATTTTCATTTATAACCACTTCAACACAATAATATATACCACATAGTATTGCGTGCCATGTTTCGTGCCAAAAAAAACAAAGTTTCAACTACTTTATGCACGAAAGTAAAAAAAAAGCTTAAAAACCATTAATATCGCAACTTTGCACGTAATTACTAGCATATGACTGTGATTTAAAAATCTAACCACTTCAACACAACAATATATACCAAATAGTATTGTGTGCCAGGTTTCGTGTTAAACAAACAAAGTTTGAGGTACTTTACGAGCGAAAGTTCCAAAAACGCTTAAAAACCCTTAAAATAGAATCTTAACACGTAATTTTTAGCACATAACTAGGATTTTCAATTCTAACCACTTCAACATAATAATATATGACAAATAGTGTTGTGTGCCAAGTGTCGTGCAAAACAAACCAAGTTTGAGCTACTTTATGCGCGAAAGTGACAAAAAATCTTAAAAACCCATAAAGCCGAAACTTACCACGTAATTTCTAGCATATAACTAGGATTTTCAATTCTAACCACTTCAACATAATAATATATGACAAATAGTGTTGTGTGCCAAGTGTCGTGCAAAACAAACCAAGTTTGAGCTACTTTATGCGCGAAAGTGACAAAAAATCTTAAAAACCCATAAAGCCGAAACTTACCACGTAATTTCTAGCATATAACTAGGAATTTAAATTCTAACCACTTCAACATAATAATATATGACAAATAGTGTTGTGTGCCAAGTGTCGTGCAAAACAAACCAAGTTTTAGCTACTTTATGCGCGAAAGTGACAAAAAATTTTAAAAACCCATAAAGTCGAAACTTACCACGTAATTTCTAGCATATGAGTATGATTTTCAATTCTAAACACTTCAACACAATAATATATACCAAATAGTGTTGTGTGCCAAGTTTCGTGAAAAACAAACCAAGTTTGAGCTACTTTATGCGCGAAAGTGCCAAAAAGCTTAAGAAACCATGAAATCGAAACTTAGCACGAAATTTCTCGCATCTGACTATGATTTTCAATTATAAGCATTTCAACACAATAATTTATACCAAATAGTATTGTGTGCCAAGTTTCGTGCAAAACCAACCATGTTTGAGCTACTTTAGGCGTGAATATGCCAAAAACGCTTAAAAACCCTTAAAATAGCCACTTAACACGTAATTTCTAGCATATGACTATGATTTTAAATTCTTACCACTTCAACACAATAATATATACCACATAATGTTGTGTGCCAAGTTTCGTGCAAAACAATCCAAGTTTGAGCTACTTTATGCGCGAAAGTGACAAAAACTTTTAAAAACCGTTAAAATCGCAACATAACACTTATATTCTAGCATATGACTATGAATTTCAATTCTAACCACTTCAATAAAATAATATATGCCAAATTTTGATGTGTGCCAAGATTCGTGCAAAACATACCAAGTTTGAGCTACTTTATGCGCGAAAGTGTCAAAAACGCTTAAAAACCCTTAAATTCGCAACTTAACACGTATTTCTACCATATGACTATGATTTTCAATTCTAACCACTTCAACACAATAATATACCAAATAGTATTGTGTGCCAAGATTCGTGCAAAACAAACCATGTTTGAGCTACGTTGTGCGCGAAAGTGCCAAAAAAGCATAAAAACCCATAAAATCGCAACTTATCACGTAATTTCTAGTATACGACTATGATTTACATTTATAAACACTTCAACATAATAATATATACCACATAGTGTTGTGTGCCAAGTTTCGTGCAAAAAAACCAAGTTTCAACTACTTTATGCACGAAAGTGACAAAAAAGCTTAAAAACTATTAATATCGCAACTTAGCACGTAATTACTAGCATATGACTGTGATTTTAAAATCTAACAACCAAGTTTCAACAAGTTTCGTGTAAAACAAACCAATTTTGTGCTACTTAACGAGCGAAAGTTCCAAAAACGTTTAAAAACCCTTAAAATCGCACCTTAACACGTAATTTTTAGCATATAACGAGGATTTTCAATTCCAACCACTTCAACACAATAATATATGCCAAAGAGAATTGTGTGCCAAGTTTCGTGCAAAACAAACCAAGTTTGAGCTACTTTATGCGCGAAAATGCCAAAAACGCTTAAAAACCCTTAAAATGACAACTTAACACGTAGTTTCTAGCATATGACTATGATTTTCAAATCTAACCACTTCAACACAAGAATATACCAAATAGTATTGTGTGCCAAGTTTCGTGCAAAAGAAACCAAGTTTGAGCTACTTTATGCGCGAAAGTGCCAAAAAAGCTTAAAAACCAATAAAATCGCAACTTAGCATGTAATTTCTAGTACATTACTATGATTTTCAATTCTAACCACTTCAACAACAGAATATATACCAAATAGTATTGTGTGCAAAGTTTTGTGTAAAACAAACCAAGTTTGAGCTACGTTACGAGCGAAAGTGCCAAAAACGCTTAAAAACCCTTAAAATCGCAACTTAACACGTAATTTTTAGCGTATAACAAGGATTTTCAATTATAACCACTTCAACACAATAATATATACCAAATAACTTTGTGTGCAAAGTGTCGAGCAAAAAAATACAAAGTTTAAGCTACTTTATGCACGAAAGTGACCAAAAAGCTTAAAAACCATTAAAATCGCAACTTAGCAAGTAATCACTAGCATATGACTGTGATTATAAATTCTAACCGCTTCAACACCAGAATATACACCAAATAGTATTGTGTGCAAAGTTTTGTGTAAAACAAACCAAGTTTGAGCTACTTTACGAGCAAAAGTGCCAAAAACGCTTAAAAACCCTTAAAATCGCAACTTAACACGTAATTTTTAGCGTATAACAAGGATTTTCTATTTTAACCACTTCAACACAATAATATATGCAAAATACTTTTGTGTGCTAAGTTTCGTACAAAACAAACCAAGTTTGAGCTACTTTATGCGCGAAAGTGCCAAAAACATTTAAAAACCCTTAAAATCGCAACTTAACACGTAATTTTTAGCATATAACTAGGATTTTCAATGCTAACCACTTCAACATAATAATATATACCAAATAGTGTTGTGTGCCATGTTTCGTACAAAACAAAGCAAGTTTGAGCTACTTTATGCGCGAAAGTGCCAAAAACATTTAAAAACCCTTTTAACAGCAACTTAACACGTAATATCTGGCATATGACTATGATTTTCAATTCTAACCACTTCAACACAAGAATATACCAAATAGTATTGTGTGCCAAGTTTCGTGCAAAAGAAACCAAGTTTGAGCTACTTTATGCGCGAAAGTGCCAAAAAAGCTTAAAAACCAATAAAATCGCAACTTAGCATGTAATTTCTAGTACATTACTATGATTTTCAATTCTAACCACTTCAACAACAGAATATATACCAAATAGTATTGTGTGCAAAGTTTTGTGTAAAACAAACCAAGTTTGAGCTACGTTACGAGCGAAAGTGCCAAAAACGCTTAAAAACCCTTAAAATCGCAACTTAACACGTAATTTTTAGCGTATAACAAGGATTTTCTATTTTAACCACTTCAACACAATAATATATGCAAAATAGTTTTGTGTGCTAAGTTTCGTACAAAACAAACCAAGTTTGAGCTACTTTATGCGCGAAAGTGCCAAAAACGCTTAAAAACCCTTAAAATAGCAACTTAACACATAATTTCTAGCATATGACTATGATTTTAAATTCTTACCACTTCAACACAATAAAATATACCAAATAGTGTTGTGTGCCAAGTTTCGTGCAAAACAAACCAAGTTTGAGCTACTTTATGCGCGAAAGTGCCAAAAACATTTAAAAATCCTTAAAATCGCAACTTAACACATAATTTTTAGCATATAACTAGGATTTTCAATTCTAACCACTTCAACATAATAATATATGCCAAATAGTGTTGTGTGCCATGTTTCGTACAAAACAAAGCAAGTTTGAGCTACTTTATGCGCGAAAGTGCCAAAAACATTTAAAAACCTTAAAACAGCAACTTAACACGTAATTTCTAGCATATGACTATGATTTTAAGTTCTAACCACTTCAACACAATAATATATACCAAATAGTATTGTGTGCCATGTTTCGTGTAAAATAAACCATGTTTGAGCTACATTACGAGCGAAAGTGCCAAAAAATCTTTAAAACCCCATAAAATCGCGATTTAGCACATGACTATGAAGTTCAATTCTCGCCACTTTAACACAATAATCTATACTAAATAGTGTTGTGTGCAATGTTTCGTGAAAAACAAACCAAGTTTGAGCTACTTTATGCGCGAAAGTGCCAAAAAAACTTAAGAAACCATGAAATCGAAACTTAGCACGGAATTTCTCGCATTTGACTATGATTTTAAATCATTAGCATTTCAACACAATAATTTATACCAAATAGTATTGTGTGCCAAGTTTCGTACAAAACCAACCATGTTTGAGCTACTTTTGCACGAAAGTGCCCAAAAACGCTTAAAAACCCTTAAAATAGCAACTTAACACGTAATTTCTAGCATATGACTATGATTTTAAATTCTTACCACTTCAACACAATAATATATACCAAATAGTGTTGTGTGCCAAGTTTCGTGCAAAATAAACCAAGTTTGAGCTACTTTATGCTCAAAAGTGCCAAAAACTTTTAAAAACCGTTAAAATGGAAACTTAACACGTGTATTCTAGCATATGACTATGAATTTAAATTCTAACCACTTCAAAAAAATAATATATGCCAAATTTTGTTGGATGCCAAGTTTCGTGCAAAACAAACCAAGTTTGAGCTACTCTATGCGCGAAAGTGTCAAAAACGCTTAAAAACCCTTAAATTCGCAACTTAACACGTAATTTCTAACATATGACTATGATTTTGAATTCTAACCACTTCAACACAATAATATACCAAATAGTATTGTGTGCCAAGATTCGTGCAAAACAAACCAAGTTTGAGCTACTTTATGCACGAAAGTTCCAAAAAAGCATAAAAACCCATAAAATCGCCACTTAGCACGTAATTTCTAGTATATGACTATGATTTTCATTTATAACCAGTTCAACACAATAATATATACCACATAGTATTGCGTGCCAAGTTTCGTGCCAAAAAAAACAAAGTTTCAACTACTTTATGCACGAAAGTGAAAAAAAAGCTTAAAAACCATTAATATCGCAACTTAGCATGTAATTACTAGCATATGACTGTGATTTAAAAATCTAACCACTTCAACACAACAATATATACCAAATAGAATTGTGTGCCAGGTTTCGTGTAAAACAAACAAAGTTTGACGTACTTTACGAGCGAAAGTTCCAAAAACGCTTAAAAACCCTTAAAATGTAATTTTTAGCATATAACTAGGATTTTCAATTCTTACCACTTCAACATAAAATATATGACAAATAGTGTTGTGTGCCAAGTGTCGTGCAAAACAAACCAAGTTTGAGCTACTTTATGCGCGAAAGTGACAAAAAATCTTAAAAACCCATAAAGTCGAAACTTACCACCTAATTTCTAGCATATAACTAGGATTTTCAATTCTAACCACTTCAACATAATAATATATGACAAATAGTGTTGTGTGCCAAGTGTCGTGCAAAACAAACCAAGTTTGAGCTACTTTATGCGAGAAAGTGACAAAAAATCTTAAAAACCCATAAAGTTGAAACTTACGACGTAATTTCTAGCATATGAGTATGATTTTCAATTCTAAACACTTCAACACAATAATCTTTACCAAATAGTGTTGTGTGCCAAGTTTCGTGAAAAACAAACCAAGTTTGAGCTACTTTATGCGCGAAAGTGCGAAAAAAGCTTAAAAACCATGAAATCGAAACTTAGCACGAAATTTCTCGCATCTGACTATGATTTTCAATTATAAGCATTTCAACACAATAATTTTTACCAAATAGTATTGTGTGCCAAGTTTCGTGCAAAACCAACCATGTTTGAGCTACTTTTGCGCGAAAGTGCCAAAAACGCTTAAAAACCCTTAAAATAGCAACTTAACACGTAATTTCTAGCATATGACTATGATTTTAAATTCTTACCACTTCAACACAATAATATATACCAAATAGTGTTGTGTGCCAAGTTTCGTGCTAAACAAACCAAGTTTGAGCTACTTTTTGCTCGAAAGTGCCAAAAACTTTTAGAAACCGTTAAAATCGCAACTTAACACGTATATTTTAGCATATGAATATGAATTTCAATTATAACCACTTCAAAAAAATAATATATGCCAAATTTTGTTGTGTGCCAAGTTTCGTGCAAAACATACCAAGTTTGAGCTACTTTATGCGCGAAAGTGTCAAAAACGCTTAAAAACCCTTAAAATCGCAACTTAACACGTAATTTCTAACATATGACTATGATTTTCAATTCTAACCACTTCAACACAATAATATACCAAATAGTATTGTGTGCCAATATTCTTGCAAAACAAACCAAGTTTGAGCTACTTTATACGCGAAAGTGCCACAAAAGCATAAAAACCCATAAAATCGCCACTTAGCACGTAATTTCTAGTATATGACTATGATTTTCATTTATAACCACTTCAACACAATAGTATATACCACATAGTATTACGTGCCATGTTTCGTGCCAAAAAAAACAAAGTTTAAACTACTTTATGCACGAAAGTAAAAAAAAAGCTTAAAAACCATTAATATCGCAACTTTGCACGTAATTACTAGCATATGACTGTGATTTAAAAATCTAACCACTTCAACACAACAATATATACCAAATAGTATTGTGTGCCAGGTTTCGTGTTAAACAAACAAAGTTTGAGGTACTTTACGAGCGAAACTTCCAAAAACGCTTAAAAACCCTTAAAATAGAAACTTAACACGTAATTTTTAGCACATAACTAGGATTTTCAATTCTAACCACTTCAACATAATAATATATGACAAATAGTGTTGTGTGCTAAGTGTCGTGCAAAACAAACCAAGTTTGAGCTACTTTATGCGCGAAAGTGACAAAAAATCTTAAAAACCCATAAAACCGAAACTTACCACGTAATTTCTAGCATATAACTAGGAATTTAAATTCTAACCACTTCAACATAATAATATATGACAAAAAGTGTTGTGTGCCATGTGTCGTGCAAAACAAACCAAGTTTTAGCTACTTTATGCGCGAAAGTGACAAAAAATCTTAAAAACCCATAAAGTCGAAACTTACCACGTAATTTCTAGCATATGAGTATGATTTTCAATTCTAAACACTTCAACACAATAATATATACCAAATAGTGTTGTGTGCCAAGTTTCGTGAAAAACAAACCAAGTTTGAGATACTTTATGCGCGAAAGTGCCAAAAAAGCTTAAGAAACCATGAAATCGAAACTTAGCACGAAATTTCTCGCATCTGAATATGATTTTCAATTATAAGCATTTCAACACAATAATTTATACCAAATAGTATTGTGTGCCAAGTTTCGTGCAAAACCAACCATGTTTGAGCTACTTTATGCGTGAATATGCCAAAAACGCTTAAAAACCCTTAAAATAGCCACTTAACACGTAATTTCTAGCATATGACTATGATTTTAAATTCTTACCACTTCAACACAATAATATATACCACATAATGTTGTGTGCCAAGTTTCGTGCAAAACAATCCAAGTTTGAGCTACTTTATGCGCGAAAGTGACAAAAACTTTTAAAAACCGTTAAAATCGCAACATAACACTTATATTCTAGCATATGACTATGAATTTCAATTCTAACCACTTCAATAAAATAATATATGCCAAATTTTGATGTGTGCCAAGATTCGTGCAAAACATACCAAGTTTGAGCTACTTTATGCGCGAAAGTGTCAAAAACGCTTAAAAACCCTTAAATTCGCAACTTAACACGTATTTCTACCATATGACTATGATTTTCAATTCTAACCACTTCAACACAATAATATACCAAATAGTATTGTGTGCCAAGATTCGTGCAAAACAAACAAAGTTTTACTTTATGCGCGAGAGTGATAAAAAAGCTTAAAAACCATTAATATCGCAACTTAGCACGTAATTTCTAGTATATGACTATGATTTTCATTTATTACCACTTCAAAAAAATAATATATACCACATAGTATTGTGTGCCATGTTTCATGACAAAAAAAAAAACCAAGGTTCAACTACTTTATGCACGATAGTGACAAAAAAGCTTAAAAACCATTAATATCGCAACTTAGCACGTAATTACTAGCATATGACTGTGATTTAAAAATCTAACCACTTCAACACAACAATATATACCAAATAGTATTGTGTGCCAGGTTTCGTGTAAAACAAACAAAGTTTGAGGTACTTTACGAGCGAAAGTTCCAAAAACGCTTAAAAACACTTAAAATCGCAACTTAACACGTAATTTTTAGCATATAACTAGGATTTTAAATTCTAACCACTTCAACATAAAATATATGACAAATAGTGTTGTGTGCCAAGTGTCGTGCAAAACAAACCAAGTTTGAGCTACTTTATGCGCGAAAGTGACAAAAAATCTTAAAAACCCATAAAGTCGAAACTTACCACGTAATTTCTAGCATATAACTAGGATTTTCAATTCTAACCACTTCAACATAATAATATATGACAAATAGTGTTGTGTGCCAAGTGTCGTGCAAAACAAACCAAGTTTGAGCTACTTTATGCGCGAAAGTGACAAAAAATCTTAAAAACCCATAAAGTCGAAACTTACCACCTAATTTCTAGCATATAACTAGGATTTTCAATTCTAACCACTTCAACATAATAATATATGACAAATAGTGTTGTGTGCCAAGTGTCGTGCAAAACAAACCAAGTTTGAGCTACTTTATGCGAGAAAGTGACAAAAAATCTTAAAAACCCATAAAGTTGAAACTTACCACGTAATTTCTAGCATATGAGTATGATTTTCAATTCTAAACACTTCAACACAATAATCTTTACCAAATAGTGTTGTGTGCCAAGTTTCGTGAAAAACAAACCAAGTTTGAGCTACTTTATGCGCGAAAGTGCCAAAAAAGCTTAAGAAACCATGAAATCGAAACTTAGCACGAAATTTCTCGCATCTGACTATGATTTTCAATTATAAGCATTTCAACACAATAATTTTTACCAAATAGTATTGTGTGCCAAGTTTCGTGCAAAACCAACCATGTTTGAGCTACTTTTGCGCGAAAGTGCCAAAAACGCTTAAAAACCCTTAAAATAGCAACTTAACATGTAATTTCTAGCATATGACTATGATTTTAAATTCTTACCACTTCAACACAATAATATATACCAAATAGTGTTGTGTGCCAAGTTTCGTGCTAAACAAACCAAGTTTGAGCTACTTTTTGCTCGAAAGTGCCAAAAACTTTTAGAAACCGTTAAAATCGCAACTTAACACGTATATTTTAGCATATGAATATGAATTTCAATTATAACCACTTCAAAAAAATAATATATGCCAAATTTTGTTGTGTGCCAAGTTTCGTGCAAAACATACCAAGTTTGAGCTACTTTATGCGCGAAAGTGTCAAAAACGCTTAAAAACCCTTAAATTCGCAACTTAACACGTAATTTCTAACATATGACTATGATTTTCAATTCTAACCACTTCAACACAATAATATACCAAATAGTATTGTGTGCCAATATTCTTGCAAAACAAACCAAGTTTGAGCTACTTTATACGCGAAAGTGCCACAAAAGCATAAAAACCCATAAAATCGCCACTTAGCACGTAATTTCTAGTATATGACTATGATTTTCATTTTTAACCACTTCAACACAATAATATATACCACATAGTATTGCGTGCCATGTTTCGTGCCAAAAAAAACAAAGTTTCAACTACTTTATGCACGAAAGTAAAAAAAAAGCTTAAAAACCATTAATATCGCAACTTTGCACGTAATTACTAGCATATGACTGTGATTTAAAAATCTAACCACTTCAACACAACAATATATACCAAATAGTATTGTGTGCCAGGTTTCGTGTTAAACAAACAAAGTTTGAGGTACTTTACGAGCGAAAGTTCCAAAAACGCTTAAAAACCCTTAAAATAGAAACTTAACACGTAATTTTTAGCACATAACTAGGATTTTCAATTCTAACCACTTCAACATAATAATATATGACAAATAGTGTTGTGTGCCAAGTGTCGTGCAAAACAAACCAAGTTTGAGCTACTTTATGCGCGAAAGTGACAAAAAATCTTAAAAACCCATAAAGCCGAAACTTACCACGTAATTTCTAGCATATAACTAGGAATTTAAATTCTAACCACTTCAACATAATAATATATGACAAATAGTGTTGTGTGCCAAGTGTCGTGCAAAACAAACCAAGTTTTAGCTACTTTATGCGCGAAAGTGACAAAAAATCTTAAAAACCCATAAAGTCGAAACTTACCACCTAATTTCTAGCATATAACTATGATTTTCAATTCTAACCACTTCAACATAATAATATATGACAAATAGTGTTGTGTGCCAAGTGTAGTGCAAAACAAACCAAGTTTGAGCTACTTTATGCGCGAAAGTGACAAAAAATCTTAAAAACCCATAAAGTCGAAACTTACCACCTAATTTCTAGCATATAACTAGGATTTTCAATTCTAACCACTTCAACATAATAATATATGACAAATAGTGTTGTGTGCCAAGTGTCGTGCAAAACAAACCAAGTTTGAGCTTCTTTATGCGAGAAAGTGACAAAAAATCTTAAAAACCCATAAAGTTGAAACTTACCACGTAATTTCTAGCATATGAGTATGATTTTCAATTCTAAACACTTCAACACAATAATCTTTACCAAATAGTGTTGTGTGCCAAGTTTCGTGAAAAACAAACCAAGTTTGAGCTACTTTATGCGCGAAAGTGCCAAAAAAGCTTAAGAAACCATGAAATCGAAACTTAGCACGAAATTTCTCGCATCTGACTATGATTTTCAATTATAAGCATTTCAACACAATAATTTTTACCAAATAGTATTGTGTGCCAAGTTTCGTGCAAAACCAACCATGTTTGAGCTACTTTTGCGCGAAAGTGCCAAAAACGCTTAAAAACCCTTAAAATAGCAACTTAACACGTAATTTCTAGCATATGACTATGATTTTAAATTCTTACCACTTCAACACAATAATATATACCAAATAGTGTTGTGTGCCAAGTTTCGTGCTAAACAAACCAAGTTTGAGCTACTTTTTGCTCGAAAGTGCCAAAAACTTTTAGAAACCGTTAAAATCGCAACTTAACACGTATATTTTAGCATATGAATATGAATTTCAATTATAACCACTTCAAAAAAATAATATATGCCAAATTTTGTTGTGTGCCAAGTTTCGTGCAAAACATACCAAGTTTGAGCTACTTTATGCGCGAAAGTGTCAAAAACGCTTAAAAACCCTTAAATTCGCAACTTAACACGTAATTTCTAACATATGACTATGATTTTCAATTCTAACCACTTCAACACAATAATATACCAAATAGTATTGTGTGCCAATATTCTTGCAAAACAAACCAAGTTTGAGCTACTTTATACGCGAAAGTGCCACAAAAGCCTAAAAACCCATAAAATCGCCACTTAGCACGTAATTTCTAGTATATGACTATGATTTTCATTTATAACCACTTCAACACAATAATATATACCACATAGTATAGCGTGCCATGTTTCGTGCCAAAAAAAACAAAGTTTCAACTACTTTATGCACGAAAGTAAAAAAAAAGCTTAAAAACCATTAATATCGCAACTTTGCACGTAATTACTAGCATATGACTGTGATTTAAAAATCTAACCACTTCAACACAACAATATATACCAAATAGTATTGTGTGCCAGGTTTCGTGTTAAACAAACAAAGTTTGAGGTACTTTACGAGCGAAAGTTCCAAAAACGCTTAAAAACCCTTAAAATAGAAACTTAACACGTAATTTTTAGCACATAACTAGGATTTTCAATTCTAACCACTTCAACATAATAATATATGACAAATAGTGTTGTGTGCCAAGTGTCGTGCAAAACAAACCAAGTTTGAGCTACTTTATGCGCGAAAGTGACAAAAAATCTTAAAAACCCATAAAGCCGAAACTTACCACGTAATTTCTAGCATATAACTAGGAATTTAAATTCTAACCACTTCAACATAATAATATATGACAAATAGTGTTGTGTGCCAAGTGTCGTGCAAAACAAACCAAGTTTTAGCTACTTTATGCGCGAAAGTGACAAAAAATCTTAAAAACCCATAAAGTCGAAACTTACCACGTAATTTCTAGCATATGAGTATGATTTTCAATTCTAAACACTTCAACACAATAATATATACCAAATAGTGTTGTGTGCCAAGTTTCGTGAAAAACAAACCAAGTTTGAGCTACTTTATGCGCGAAAGTGCCAAAAAGCTTAAGAAACCATGAAATCGAAACTTAGCACGAAATTTCTCGCATCTGACTATGATTTTCAATTATAAGCATTTCAACACAATAATTTATACCAAATAGTATTGTGTGCCAAATTTCGTGCAAAACCAACCATGTTTGAGCTACTTTATGCGTGAATATGCCAAAAACGCTTAAAAACCCTTAAAATAGCCACTTAACACGTAATTTCTAGCATATGACTATGATTTTAAATTCTTACCACTTCAACACAATAATATATACCACATAATGTTGTGTGCCAAGTTTCGTGCAAAACAATCCAAGTTTGAGCTACTTTATGGGCGAAAGTGACAAAAACTTTTAAAAACCGTTAAAATTGCAACATAACACTTATATTCTAGCATATGACTATGAATTTCAATTCTAACCACTTCAATAAAATAATATATGCCAAATTTTGATGTGTGCCAAGATTCGTGCAAAACATACCAAGTTTGAGCTACTTTATGCGCGAAAGTGTCAAAAACGCTTAAAAACCCTTAAATTCGCAACTTAACACGTATTTCTAGCATATGACTATGATTTTCAATTCTAACCACTTCAACACAATAATATACCAAATAGTATTGTGTGCCAAGATTCGTGCAAAACAAACAAAGTTTTACTTTATGCGCGAGAGTGACAAAAAACCTTAAAAATCATTAATATCGCAACTTAGCACGTAATTTCTAGTATATGACTATGATTTTCATTTATTACCACTTCAACAAAATAATATATACCACATCGTATTGTGTGCCATGTTTCATGACAAAAAAAAAAACCAAGGTTCAACTACTTTATACACGATAGTGACAAAAAAGCTTAAAAACCATTAATATCGCAACTTAGCACGTAATTACTAGCATATGACTGTGATTTAAAAATCTAACCACTTCAACACAACAATATATACCAAATAGTATTGTGTGCCAGGTTTCGTGTAAAACAAACAAAGTTTGAGGTACTTTACGAGCGAAAGTTCCAAAAACGCTTAAAAACAATTAAAATCGCAACTTAACACGTAATTTTTAGCATATAACTAGGATTTTAAATTCTAACCACTTCAACATAAAATATATGACAAATAGTGTTGTGTGCCAAGTGTCGTGCAAAACAAACCAAGTTTGAACTACTTTATGCGCGAAAGTGACAAAAAATCTTAAAAACCCATAAAGTCGAAACTTACCACGTAATTTCTAGCATATAACTAGGATTTTCAATTCTAACCACTTCAACATAATAATATATGACAAATAGTGTTGTGTGCCAAGTGTCGTGCAAAACAAACCAAGTTTGAGCTACTTTATGCGCGAAAGTGACAAAAAATCTTAAAAACCCATAAAGTCGAAACTTACCACCTAATTTCTAGCATATAACTAGGATTTTCAATTCTAACCACTTCAACATAATAATATATGACAAATAGTGTTGTGTGCCAAGTGTCGTGCAAAACAAACCAAGTTTGAGCTTCTTTATGCGAGAAAGTGACAAAAAATCTTAAAAACCCATAAAGTTGAAACTTACCACGTAATTTCTAGCATATGAGTATGATTTTCAATTCTAAACACTTCAACACAATAATCTTTACCAAATAGTGTTGTGTGCCAAGTTTCGTGAAAAACAAACCAAGTTTGAGCTACTTTATGCGCGAAAGTGCCAAAAAAGCTTAAGAAACCATGAAATCGAAACTTAGCACGAAATTTCTCGCATCTGACTATGATTTTCAATTATAAGCATTTCAACACAATAATTTTTACCAAATAGTATTGTGTGCCAAGTTTTGTGCAAAACCAACCATGCTTGAGCTACTTTTGCGCGAAAGTGCCAAAAACGCTTAAAAACCCTTAAAATAGCAACTTAACACGTAATTTCTAGCATATGACTATGATTTAAAATTCTTACCACTTCAACACAATAATATATACCAAATAGTGTTGTGTGCCAAGTTTCGTGCTAAACAAACCAAGTTTGAGCTACTTTTTGCTCGAAAGTGCCAAAAACTTTTAGAAACCGTTAAAATCGCAACTTAACACGTATATTTTAGCATATGAATATGAATTTCAATTATAACCACTTCAAAAAAATAATATATGCCAAATTTTGTTGTGTGCCAAGTTTCGTGCAAAACATACCAAGTTTGAGCTACTTTATGCGCGAAAGTGTCAAAAACGCTTAAAAACCCTTAAATTCGCAACTTAACACGTAATTTCTAACATATGACTATGATTTTCAATTCTAACCACTTCAACACAATAATATACCAAATAGTATT
The DNA here is from genome assembly GCF_026212465.1 of Amaranthus tricolor. Classification (NCBI taxonomy): domain Eukaryota; kingdom Viridiplantae; phylum Streptophyta; class Magnoliopsida; order Caryophyllales; family Amaranthaceae; genus Amaranthus; species Amaranthus tricolor. The sequence continues at coordinate 22,511,072 of NC_080060.1, read as the reverse complement.
GTGTGCCAATATTCTTGCAAAACAAACCAAGTTTGAGCTACTTTATACGCGAAAGTGCCACAAAAGCATAAAAACCCATAAAATCGCCACTTAGCACGTAATTTCTAGTATATGACTATGATTTTTATTTTTAACCACTTCAACACAATAATATATACCACATAGTATTGCGTGCCATGTTTCGTGCCAAAAAAAACAAAGTTTCAACTACTTTATGCACGAAAGTAAAAAAAAAGCTTAAAAACCATTAATATCGCAACTTTGCACGTAATTACTAGCATATGACTGTGATTTAAAAATCTAACCACTTCAACACAACAATATATACCAAATAGTATTGTGTGCCAGGTTTCGTGTTAAACAAACAAAGTTTGAGGTACTTTACGAGCGAAAGTTCCAAAAACGCTTAAAAACCCTTAAAATAGAAACTTAACACGTAATTTTTAGCACATAACTAGGATTTTCAATTCTAACCACTTCAACATAATAATATATGACAAATAGTGTTGTGTGCCAAGTGTCGTGCAAAACAAACCAAGTTTGAGCTACTTTATGCGCGAAAGTGACAAAAAATCTTAAAAACCCATAAAGCCGAAACTTACCACGTAATTTCTAGCATATAACTAGGAATTTAAATTCTAACCACTTCAACATAATAATATATGACAAATAGTGTTGTGTGCCAAGTGTCGTGCAAAACAAACCAAGTTTTAGCTACTTTATGCACGAAAGTGACAAAAAATCTTAAAAACCCATAAAGTCGAAACTTACCACCTAATTTCTAGCATATAACTATGATTTTCAATTCTAACCACTTCAACATAATAATATATGACAAATAGTGTTGTGTGCCAAGTGTCGTGCAAAACAAACCAAGTTTGAGCTACTTTATGCGCGAAAGTGACAAAAAATCTTAAAAACCCATAAAGTCGAAACTTACCACCTAATTTCTAGCATATAACTAGGATTTTCAATTCTAACCACTTCAACATAATAATATATGACAAATAGTGTTGTGTGCCAAGTGTCGTGCAAAACAAACCAAGTTTGAGCTTCTTTATGCGAGAAAGTGAAAAAAAATCTTAAAAACCCATAAAGTTGAAACTTACCACGTAATTTCTAGCATATGAGTATGATTTTCAATTCTAAACACTTCAACACAATAATCTTTACCAAATAGTGTTGTGTGCCAAGTTTCGTGATAAACAAACCAAGTTTGAGCTACTTTATGCGCGTAAGTGCCAAAAAAGCTTAAGAAACCATGAAATCGAAACTTAGCACGAAATTTCTCGCATCTGACTATGATTTTAAATTATAAGCATTTCAACACAATAATTTTTACCAAATAGTATTGTGTGCCAAGTTTCGTGCAAAACCAACCATGTTTGAGCTACTTTTGCGCGAAAGTGCCAAAAACGCTTAAAAACCCTTAAAATAGCAACTTAACACGTAATTTCTAGCATATGACTATGATTTAAAATTCTTACCACTTCAACACAATAATATATACCAAATAGTGTTGTGTGCCAAGTTTCGTGCTAAACAAACCAAGTTTGAGCTACTTTTTGCTCGAAAGTGCCAAAAACTTTTAGAAACCGTTAAAATCGCAACTTAACACGTATATTTTAGCATATGAATATGAATTTCAATTATAACCACTTCAAAAAAATAATATATGCCAAATTTTGTTGTGTGCCAAGTTTCGTGCAAAACATACCAAGTTTGAGCTACTTTATGCGCGAAAGTGTCAAAAACGCTTAAAAACCCTTAAATTCGCAACTTAACACGTAATTTCTAACATATGACTATGATTTTCAATTCTAACCACTTCAACACAATAATATACCAAATAGTATTGTGTGCCAATATTCTTGCAAAACAAACCAAGTTTGAGCTACTTTATACGCGAAAGTGCCACAAAAGCATAAAAACCCATAAAATCGCCACTTAGCACGTAATTTCTAGTATATGACTATGATTTTCATTTTTAACCACTTCAACACAATATATATACCACATAGTATTGCGTGCCATGTTTCGTGCCAAAAAAAACAAAGTTTCAACTACTTTATGCACGAAAGTAAAAAAAAAGCTTAAAAACCATTAATATCGCAACTTTGCACGTAATTACTAGCATATGACTGTGATTTAAAAATCTAACCACTTCAACACAACAATATATACCAAATAGTATTGTGTGCCAGGTTTCGTGTTAAACAAACAAAGTTTGAGGTACTTTACGAGCGAAAGTTCCAAAAACGCTTAAAAACCCTTAAAATAGAAACTTAACACGTAATTTTTAGCACATAACTAGGATTTTCAATTCTAACCACTTCAACATAATAATATATGACAAATAGTGTTGTGTGCCAAGTGTCGTGCAAAACAAACCAAGTTTGAGCTACTTTATGCGCGGAAGTGACAAAAAATCTTAAAAACCCATAAAGCCGAAACTTACCACGTAATTTCTAGCATATAACTAGGAATTTAAATTCTAACCACTTCAACATAATAATATATGACAAATAGTGTTGTGTGCCAAGTGTCGTGCAAAACAAACCAAGTTTTAGCTACTTTATGCGCGAAAGTGACAAAAAATCTTAAAAACCCATAAAGTCGAAACTTACCACGTAATTTCTAGCATATGAGTATGATTTTCAATTCTAAACACTTCAACACAATAATATATACCAAATAGTGTTGTGTGCCAAGTTTCGTGAAAAACAAACCAAGTTTGAGATACTTTATGCGCGAAAGTGCCAAAAAAGCTTAAGAAACCATGAAATCGAAACTTAGCACGAAATTTCTCGCATCTGAATATGATTTTCAATTATAAGCATTTCAACACAATAATTTATACCAAATAGTATTGTGTGCCAAGTTTCGTGCAAAACCAACCATGTTTGAGCTACTTTATGCGTGAATATGCCAAAAACGCTTAAAAACCCTTAAAATAGCCACTTAACACGTAATTTCTAGCATATGACTATGATTTTAAATTCTTACCACTTCAACACAATAATATATACCACATAATGTTGTGTGCCAAGTTTCGTGCAAAACAATCCAAGTTTGAGCTACTTTATGCGCGAAAGTGACAAAAACTTTTAAAAACCGTTAAAATCGCAACATAACACTTATATTCTAGCATATGACTATGAATTTCAATTCTAACCACTTCAATAAAATAATATATGCCAAATTTTGATGTGTGCCAAGATTCGTGCAAAACATACCAAGTTTGAGCTACTTTATGCGCGAAAGTGTCAAAAACGCTTAAAAACCCTTAAATTCGCAACTTAACACGTATTTCTAGCATATGACTATGATTTTCAATTCTAACCACTTCAACACAATAATATACCAAATAGTATTGTGTGCCAAGATTCGTGCAAAACAAACAAAGTTTTACTTTATGCGCGAGAGTGACAAAAAAGCTTAAAAACCATTAATATCGCAACTTTGCACGTAATTACTAGCATATGACTGTGATTTAAAAATCTAACCACTTCAACACAACAATATATACCAAATAGTATTGTGTGCCAGGTTTCGTGTTAAACAAACAAAGTTTGAGGTACTTTACGAGCGAAAGTTCCAAAAACGCTTAAAAACCCTTAAAATAGAAACTTAACACGTAATTTTTAGCACATAACTAGGATTTTCAATTCTAACCACTTCAACATAATAATATATGACAAATAGTGTTGTGTGCCAAGTGTCGTGCAAAACAAACCAAGTTTGAGCTACTTTATGCGCGAAAGTGACAAAAAATCTTAAAAACCCATAATGCCGAAACTTACCACGTAATTTCTAGCATATAACTATGATTTTAAATTCTTACCACTTCAACACAATAATATATACCACATAATGTTGTGTGCCAAGTTTCGTGCAAAACAATCCAAGTTTGAGCTACTTTATGCGCGAAAGTGACAAAAACTTTTAAAAACCGTTAAAATCGCAACATAACACTTATATTCTAGCATATGACTATGAATTTCAATTCTAACCACTTCAATAAAATAATATATGCCAAATTTTGATGTGTGCCAAGATTCGTGCAAAACATACCAAGTTTGAGCTACTTTATGCGCGAAAGTGTCAAAAACGCTTAAAAACCCTTAAATTCGCAACTTAACACGTAATTTCTAACATATGACTATGATTTTCAATTCTAACCACTTCAACACAATAATATACCAAATAGTATTGTGTGCCAATATTCTTGCAAAACAAACCAAGTTTGAGCTACTTTATACACGAAAGTGCCACAAAAGCATAAAAACCCATAAAATCGCCACTTAGCACGTAATTTCTAGTATATGACTATGATTTTCATTTATAACCAGTTCAACACAATAATATATACCACATAGTATTGCGTGCCATGTTTCGTGCCAAAAAAAACAAAGTTTCAACTACTTTATGCACGAAAGCAAAAAAAAAGCTTAAAAACCATTAATATCGTAACTTTGCACGTAATTACTAGCATATGACTGTGATTTAAAAATCTAACCACTTCAACACAACAATATATACCAAATAGTATTGTGTGCCAGGTTTCGTGTTAAACAAACAAAGTTTGAGGTACTTTACGAGCGAAAGTTCCAAAAACGCTTAAAAACCCTTAAAATAGAAACTTAACACGTAATTTTTAGCACATAACTAGGATTTTCAATTCTAACCACTTCAACATAATAATATATGACAAATAGTGTTGTGTGCCAAGTGTCGTGCAAAACAAACCAAGTTTGAGCTACTTTATGCGCGAAAGTGACAAAAAATCTTAAAAACCCATAAAGCCGAAACTTACCACGTAATTTCTAGCATATAACTAGGAATTTAAATTCTAACCACTTCAACATAATAATATATGACAAATAGTGTTGTGTGCCAAGTGTCGTGCAAAACAAACCAAGTTTTAGCTACTTTATGCGCGAAAGTGACAAAAAATCTTAAAAACCCATAAAGTCGAAACTTACCACCTAATTTCTAGCATATAACTATGATTTTCAATTCTAACCACTTCAACATAATAATATATGACAAATAGTGTTGTGTGCCAAGTGTCGTGCAAAACAAACCAAGTTTGAGCTACTTTATGCGCGAAAGTGACAAAAAATCTTAAAAACCCATAAAGTCGAAACTTACCACCTAATTTCTAGCATATAACTAGGATTTTCAATTCTAACCACTTCAACATAATAATATATGACAAATAGTGTTGTGTGCCAAGTGTCGTGCAAAACAAACCAAGTTTGAGCTTCTTTATGCGAGAAAGTGAAAAAAAATCTTAAAAACCCATAAAGTTGAAACTTACCACGTAATTTCTAGCATATGAGTATGATTTTCAATTCTAAACACTTCAACACAATAATCTTTACCAAATAGTGTTGTGTGCCAAGTTTCGTGATAAACAAACCAAGTTTGAGCTACTTTATGCGCGTAAGTGCCAAAAAAGCTTAAGAAACCATGAAATCGAAACTTAGCACGAAATTTCTCGCATCTGACTATGATTTTCAATTATAAGCATTTCAACACAATAATTTTTACCAAATAGTATTGTGTGCCAAGTTTCGTGCAAAACCAACCATGTTTGAGCTACTTTTGCGCGAAAGTGCCAAAAACGCTTAAAAACCCTTAAAATAGCAACTTAACACGTAATTTCTAGCATATGACTATGATTTAAAATTCTTACCACTTCAACACAATAATATATACCAAATAGTGTTGTGTGCCAAGTTTCGTGCTAAACAAACCAAGTTTGAGCTACTTTTTGCTCGAAAGTGCCAAAAACTTTTAGAAACCGTTAAAATCGCAACTTAACACGTATATTTTAGCATATGAATATGAATTTCAATTATAACCACTTCAAAAAAATAATATATGCCAAATTTTGTTGTGTGCCAAGTTTCGTGCAAAACATACCAAGTTTGAGCTACTTTATGCGCGAAAGTGTCAAAAACGCTTAAAAACCCTTAAATTCGCAACTTAACACGTAATTTCTAACATATGACTATGATTTTCAATTCTAACCACTTCAACACAATAATATACCAAATAGTATTGTGTGCCAATATTCTTGCAAAACAAACCAAGTTTGAGCTACTTTATACGCGAAAGTGCCACAAAAGCATAAAAACCCATAAAATCGCCACTTAGCACGTAATTTCTAGTATATGACTATGATTTTCATTTTTAACCACTTCAACACAATATATATACCACATAGTATTGCGTGCCATGTTTCGTGCCAAAAAAAACAAAGTTTCAACTACTTTATGCACGAAAGTAAAAAAAAAAGCTTAAAAACCATTAATATCGCAACTTTGCACGTAATTACTAGCATATGACTGTGATTTAAAAATCTAACCACTTCAACACAACAATATATACCAAATAGTATTGTGTGCCAGGTTTCGTGTTAAACAAACAAAGTTTGAGGTACTTTACGAGCGAAAGTTCCAAAAACGCTTAAAAACCCTTAAAATAGAAACTTAACACGTAATTTTTAGCACATAACTAGGATTTTCAATTCTAACCACTTCAACATAATAATATATGACAAATAGTGTTGTGTGCCAAGTGTCGTGCAAAACAAACCAAGTTTGAGCTACTTTATGCGCGGAAGTGACAAAAAATCTTAAAAACCCATAAAGCCGAAACTTACCACGTAATTTCTAGCATATAACTAGGAATTTAAATTCTAACCACTTCAACATAATAATATATGACAAATAGTGTTGTGTGCCAAGTGTCGTGCAAAACAAACCAAGTTTTAGCTACTTTATGCGCGAAAGTGACAAAAAATCTTAAAAACCCATAAAGTCGAAACTTACCACGTAATTTCTAGCATATGAGTATGATTTTCAATTCTAAACACTTCAACACAATAATATATACCAAATAGTGTTGTGTGCCAAGTTTCGTGAAAAACAAACCAAGTTTGAGATACTTTATGCGCGAAAGTGCCAAAAAAGCTTAAGAAACCATGAAATCGAAACTTAGCACGAAATTTCTCGCATCTGAATATGATTTTCAATTATAAGCATTTCAACACAATAATTTATACCAAATAGTATTGTGTGCCAAGTTTCGTGCAAAACCAACCATGTTTGAGCTACTTTATGCGTGAATATGCCAAAAACGCTTAAAAACCCTTAAAATAGCCACTTAACACGTAATTTCTAGCATATGACTATGATTTTAAATTCTTACCACTTCAACACAATAATATATACCACATAATGTTGTGTGCCAAGTTTCGTGCAAAACAATCCAAGTTTGAGCTACTTTATGCGCGAAAGTGACAAAAACTTTTAAAAACCGTTAAAATCGCAACATAACACTTATATTCTAGCATATGACTATGAATTTCAATTCTAACCACTTCAATAAAATAATATATGCCAAATTTTGATGTGTGCCAAGATTCGTGCAAAACATACCAAGTTTGAGCTACTTTATGCGCGAAAGTGTCAAAAACGCTTAAAAACCCTTAAATTCGCAACTTAACACGTATTTCTAGCATATGACTATGATTTTCAATTCTAACCACTTCAACACAATAATATACCAAATAGTATTGTGTGCCAAGATTCGTGCAAAACAAACAAAGTTTTACTTTATGCGCGAGAGTGACAAAAAAGCTTAAAAACCATTAATATCGCAACTTTGCACGTAATTACTAGCATATGACTGTGATTTAAAAATCTAACCACTTCAACACAACAATATATACCAAATAGTATTGTGTGCCAGGTTTCGTGTTAAACAAACAAAGTTTGAGGTACTTTACGAGCGAAAGTTCCAAAAACGCTTAAAAACCCTTAAAATAGAAACTTAACACGTAATTTTTAGCACATAACTAGGATTTTCAATTCTAACCACTTCAACATAATAATATATGACAAATAGTGTTGTGTGCCAAGTGTCGTGCAAAACAAACCAAGTTTGAGCTACTTTATGCGCGAAAGTGACAAAAAATCTTAAAAACCCATAAAGCCGAAACTTACCACGTAATTTCTAGCATATAACTATGATTTTAAATTCTTACCACTTCAACACAATAATATATACCACATAATGTTGTGTGCCAAGTTTCGTGCAAAACAATCCAAGTTTGAGCTACTTTATGCGCGAAAGTGACAAAAACTTTTAAAAACCGTTAAAATCGCAACATAACACTTATATTCTAGCATATGACTATGAATTTCAATTCTAACCACTTCAATAAAATAATATATGCCAAATTTTGATGTGTGCCAAGATTCGTGCAAAACATACCAAGTTTGAGCTACTTTATGCGCGAAAGTGTCAAAAACGCTTAAAAACCCTTAAATTCGCAACTTAACACGTATTTCTAGCATATGACTATGATTTTCAATTCTAACCACTTCAACACAATAATATACCAAATAGTATTGTGTGCCATGATTCGTGCAAAACAAACAAAGTTTTACTTTATGCGCGTGAGTGACAAAAAAGCTTAAAAACCATTAATATCGCAACTTAGCACGTAATTTCTAGTATATGACTATGATTTTCATTTATTACCACTTCAACAAAATAATATATACCACATAGTATTGTGTGCCATGTTTCATGACAAAAAAAAAACCAAGGTTCAACTACTTTATGCACGATAGTGACAAAAAAGCTTAAAAACCATTAATATCGCAACTTAGCACGTAATTACTAGCATATGACTGTGATTTAAAAATCTAACCACTTCAACACAACAATATATACCAAATAGTATTGTGTGCCAGGTTTCGTGTAAAACAAACAAAGTTTGAGGTACTTTACGAGCGAAAGTTCCAAAAACGCTTAAAAACCCTTAAAATCGCAACTTAACACGTAATTTTTAGCATATAACTAGGATTTTAAATTCTAACCACTTCAACATAAAATATATGACAAATATTGTTGTGTGCCAAGTGTCGTGCAAAACAAACCAAGTTTGAGCTACTTTATGCGCGAAAGTGACAAAAAATCTTAAAAACCCATAAAGTCGAAACTTACCACGTAATTTCTAGCATATAACTAGGATTTTCAATTCTAACCACTTCAACATAATAATATATGACAAATAGTGTTGTGTGCCAAGTGTCGTGCAAAACAAACCAAGTTTGAGCTACTTTATGCGCGAAAGTGACAAAAAATCTTAAAAACCCATAAAGTCGAAACTTACCACCTAATTTCTAGCATATAACTAGGATTTTCAATTCTAACCACTTCAACATAATAATATATGACAAATAGTGTTGTGTGCCAAGTGTCGTGCAAAAGAAACCAAGTTTGAGCTACTTTATGCGAGAAAGTGACAAAAAATCTTAAAAACCCATAAAGTTGAAACTTACCACGTAATTTCTAGCATATGAGTATGATTTTCAATTCTAAACACTTCAACACAATAATCTTTACCAAATAGTGTTGTGTGCCAAGTTTCGTGAAAAACAAACCAAGTTTGAGCTACTTTATGCGCGAAATTGCCAAAAAAGCTTAAGAAACCATGAAATCGAAACTTAGCACGAAATTTCTCGCATCTGACTATGATTTTCAATTATAAGCATTTCAACACAATAATTTTTACCAAATAGTATTGTGTGCCAAGTTTCGTGCAAAACCAACCATGTTTGAGCTACTTTTGCGCGAAAGTGCCAAAAACGCTTAAAAACCCTTAAAATAGCAACTTAACACGTAATTTCTAGCATATGACTATGATTTTAAATTCTTACCACTTCAACACAATAATATATACCAAATAGTGTTGTGTGCCAAGTTTCGTGCTAAACAAACCAAGTTTGAGCTACTTTTTGCTCGAAAGTGCCAAAAACTTTTAGAAACCGTTAAAATCGCAACTTAACACGTATATTTTAGCATATGAATATGAATTTCAATTATAACCACTTCAAAAAAATAATATATGCCAAATTTTGTTGTGTGCCAAGTTTCGTGCAAAACATACCAAGTTTGAGCTACTTTATGCGCGAAAGTGTCAAAAACGCTTAAAAACCCTTAAATTCGCAACTTAACACGTAATTTCTAACATATGACTATGATTTTCAATTCTAACCACTTCAACACAATAATATACCAAATAGTATTGTGTGCCAAGATTCTTGCAAAACAAATCAAGTTTGAGCTACTTTATACGCGAAAGTGCCACAAAAGCATAAAAACCCATAAAATCGCCACTTAGCACGTAATTTCTAGTATATGACTATGATTTTCATTTATAACCACTTCAACACAATAATATATACCACATAGTATTGCGTGCCATGTTTCGTGCCAAAAAAAACAAAGTTTCAACTGCTTTATGCACGAAAGTAAAAAAAAAGCTTAAAAACCATTAATATCGCAACTTTGCACGTAATTACTAGCATATGACTGTGATTTAAAAATCTAACCACTTCAACACAACAATATATACCAAATAGTATTGTGTGCCAGGTTTCGTGTTAAACAAACAAAGTTTTAGGTACTTTACGAGCGAAAGTTCCAAAAACGCTTAAAAACCCTTAAAATAGAAACTTAACACGTAATTTTTAGCACATAACTAGGATTTTCAATTCTAACCACTTCAACATAATAATATATGACAAATAGTGTTGTGTGCCAAGTGTCGTGCAAAACAAACCAAGTTTGAGCTACTTTATGCGCGAAAGTGACAAAAAATCTTAAAAACCCATAAAGCCGAAACTTACCATGTTGATTCAATTAGGAACGGGAACAGCAACAAGAGGGGGGGTGAATTGTTGTTGTTGCAAGTTTAAGCGATTGTGCCCTGTTTTTGCGGAATTATTCAAAATAAATAAAGCTTAAACTAAGAGCAAAATAATAAGAGAGACACACGATTTTACGTGGAAACCTTTTGGGCCTAAACAAAAGGAAAAACCACGACCACTTGGGATTTCTAACAACTTCACTATGTTTAAGGCAATTAGTTACAATTACAATAAACACCTTACTTCACTCGAAGCGAAACAACTAGGCCAACTCTTCACTCTCTAATTGCTTTACTCAAAGCAACAAACTTAGCTTTACAATAAGCTAATCCTCTCTAGCTTCACTAAAAGCTATCTAACTTCCCCCTTAGACTCACCCGAGTCTAATTACATAAACTCTCAAAAACCCTTACAAAAAGGATATAAATTCTCTAAAATAAATCAAAGAGTTGCATCAAGAAAATATTATAAATTAATTGGCAATTTTAAGAACAAAATATTTCTTGTAAAATCCAACAAAAACGTATGAAAAACACTCAAGCACAAAACGTTGGATTACTTCACATCACTTTAAAAACCGGAATTATCTTGCAATTTATAGAAAATAATATTCCTAAGAAAGTGGAATAATCCAATCCATCATCCCACTATCAAAAGATCATGGGAGTAATGTGGATTAAGCAAACACACGGTTATTTCCATAAGATTTGATTAAGTCAAATCACACGTGTACATAAACAATAACCGCTGTTCCCTTAATAACCGCTGTTCCCTAAAGTAGCAGTTTTTTCAGTAGTAATTCCTGTTCCCCAAATTAATGGCTGGAACTTCATGCTATATTTAGAAAACGGTTAATCTTAGTGGGAATGATTGCTTGCTTATTTTTAGGAATAAAGACCGGCTGAAAAGATTTGCTAAGACCAATTCAAAGTTAGTTAATTCTATTTTTAACAAATCCAGGATTTATTAAAAATAGATCCTAAAATAAAGGATCTTAACAAATAAAACGTGAATACATTTTCTTTAACAAAAACGATTTGCCAATTAACTTTAATAAATTATTACTGCAACAATTTAATTTAAAATACATTAACTAAAAATAATAATTAAAATATGATAACCAGAATTTTTAGTCAACGTAGTCAACCTTCAGCTCAGGAACAGTGTGCTGTCTCCAGACTTCAGTTTAGCTAGAACATCCAACTTGGGAACAGTAGATCTGCTGTCTCCATTTTACATCCCAAGCGATATGCTTCTCCTAACCTCTTTTGAAACCTTTTGACATGTACGTTTCCATAAGCTAAGGCATAGGTACTATCAACGATCATAATCATAATCATAATCGGATATCGACCTGCAGAATCTCTAAAAACATGTTTGCTCAAATAAAGTGTAGTCATCATCAAAACTCAAGAGGTCCAACAAATTCCCCCTTTTTGATGATGACAAACTTTTAAACAAACTTAAAAAAAATAGAGTAAACCAAATGTTGAAGAGTATGTTAGAGATCAAACCTACTCTTCTTAACTAAATATCATGATACGTTACTCTAGAAATAATCAAAACAACAACTTTATATTATTTCATCATAAAATCAAACAATGAGAAAAAAATGTAGATTTAATCCATAATCATCCATAATCAGAGCTATCCATAAGCTAAAAGAAATTAGCATAAACAAACAACTAACCAGAAATATCAGTATTCAGTATCTTAATCCTTAATGCAATGAGAAACCTAGTTTCAGTGTTAATGAGCAACAACTATCAACACAAACATCCGAAACCAAACATCAGAAACAAACCAGCACTTTAATCCATAAGTCCAACATAATAGATTTAACTAGATCTTAAACATGCTCAAGCATTATTTAAGTTTGTGTCAAATATTCCCCCTTTTGACATCATTCAAAAAGAAGATAAGCAATCAAACCACAGCACTAAACATATAGTTATAGTCAAAGAGAGTATAAGGATGCACAAATTAAAAAGCAATAACAATGAATGCAAGCATGATAAGCAATGACTAATCAAACCTAACAGTTAGTAGCATATGTAAAAAGGTTCAACAAAGTTAACAATGTTTAAGATGTGTACCCCAGCTGGTACTAAAAGAAAGAAATTGTTTAAAGACAGAGACAGCAGCAATGAAAAATATAAAAGGGAAACTATGAAGCAGGAGCATCTTCATCAACATATTCCGTTTCCACCTGAACTGTATCCAATTTAGCGCCAAGACGAGCCTCCATCTGAGTCATCTGGTCAGCTAAAGAGGCTAGGGAAACACGGATCTCATCTTGAAATTTGAAGAAGCGATCCTGCAAATCATCAAGCTTGAGAAGAATGGAATATAAGGGAGCAGTAGGAACGGTTGCCTGATCAAAGCTGTGTTTGTGAAATGATGGTGATGGTGATCTTGGTGTTGGTGAAGGTGGTGGTGGAGTGAAATGATGAGTTGGTGGAGTGGTTGGCTTTGATGAGGGAAAACTATTGGGTTCAGCCCTAGAGTCTTCTTCAAGAGAAACCTTAGATTCCAACCCCTGGTCTTCTTCCTCAGAAGGAACAACCTCCTGTTCCTTAACTCCATCCCCTTCTTTCTCCTGTTCCTCCTTCTCCTCTTCTTCCTTTTTCTCCTGTTCCTTCTCTTCCTTCTCTTCCTCTTCCTCCTGTTCCTCCTTTTCCTTCCCCTCTTCCTCCTGTTCCTCATTATCAGAATCAATCTCAATCTGTTCCACAATATTTTCAAGAATCCCTTCCTCATTTAATTTAAGGCGCAAATTACTCAAACATTTTGCACCTATCATATTGCTGGGACCCATAGGAAAACTATAATCACCCAGTGGAACACCAAACTTTGAGAAAATCCATGACAACAAACCACCATAGCCAACCATACAACGTTTGGCTATACAATCATTTAAATGAGAAATCATCAAGGAAGGAAAATTAATCTTTATGTTGTTCACCATACAGTATATCAGGGTTGCATCTCGAAGACTTACCTCACTACGTTTTGAGTTTCGTGGCAAGATAAACCTTCTAGCAATGTTGTACAGCAACTTATGTAAAGGAGACAGGACATTGTGACTAACTTTCCCCCTTTTTTGCCTAACCCCCAAGCATCTCCAAACATCTTTTTCATCTCTTCCAGAAAACGCAATCTTAGACCCAACATGATAAACGTCAAAACCAGTAGCAGGAACACCTAACCACTCTCCTAAAGTCAGACTATCAAATTCAATATCAATATCTTTGATTGAACTAGAACAAACTCCATCATGAACAGCAAAATTAGAAATAAACTCATGCATAATGTCAGGGTAAATGGGGTTGCAGCTATATACGCTCATAAGTGATTCCCATTTTTGAGTTTGTAAAATTTCATGGAATTTAGGAAAGGTTGTAGATTCGTACCATTCTTTGTCTAGACCAAATCCTACAGACATTTCTTTAGAAAGTTCTTCAGCATTTGAGTAATGCGTTACCTTCATTTTCTTGGTAGAGTGGGTTGAAGGTTTCTTGGATTCTCTTGTTCTTTTACCACTTGTTTGCGGAGACATAGGGGTGTCCTCTGGTTCCTTTGATGAAGACTTAGGTTTGTGAGTGTGAGAAGGTGGGTAAATAACTCGAAGAGGGACAGGTTGCTTCATTTTTGGTTTCATATTCTTGGTTTTCATTGAAGTTTTTAGAGAGAAAAGCAAAGGAAAATGACGAAGTGAAAGGGAAGTGGAAGGAATGACGGTTTAGGGTTGAGTGAAAGGGAAAGGGTAATGAAGATGAAATGAAAGATGGGACGAGAGGGAGTAATTATATTGGATGAAGTGACGTGTTGAGGCAGTTATCAAATCAAGACAATTGATTTTGAATTGTGAAAATGGAGTACGTTGAGATTCAACTCCTACTTAAAAGAACTGCTGGGAAAAAAAATTGTTGTTTAAAAAGAAAAATGGTAATATTGTGCTACTACCGTCAGATCAAAATAATCATGCAATCATGAGAACATCCAAAGTATATACCTTTAAAAAATGCGTACCTGATCCTTTCGATAATTGATTTTTCAATCAAGATTATTGTGGTTGATTGATCATTTTCAATTTTCATTTTGTCTCTAGGAATCATATATGATACTTCCTTTAATGCAGCTTGATCATGCCAAGTTCCAATCTCATTTTCTCATGCTGTTCCCTTGGAAGCGGTTTGGTCATGATATCTGCTATTTGCTCGTTAGTGTTTACATGCTTAACAATGATATTTTTATTTTCAACATTATCCTTAAGAAAATGATGCCTAATATGGATGTGCTTTACTCGTGAGTGATGCACTGGATCTTTGGATATGCATATGGCACTGGTATTATCGCAATAAATAGGAACACATGCATACTTAATACCAAAGTCTCTTAGCTGCTGCTTTATCCATATCATTTGGGAACAGCAAGCTGCTGCTGCTACGTACTCAGCTTCAGCGGTTGATAATGCAACAGTGTTTTGTTTCTTGGAGCTCCACGAAACTAAACATGAGCCAAGAAATTGTACCATACCTGACGTGCTTTTTCTATTAACAAGATCTCCTGCATAATCTGCATCACTAAAGCCTTTCAAATCAAAGACATCACTTTTAGGATAAAATAATGATAAATCATCTGTTCCCTTTAGATATCTCAAAATACGTTTCACTGCAGTTAGATGTGATTCTTTAGGGTTAGATTGAAATCTTGCACATAAACCAACACTAAATGAAATATCGGGTCTACTAGCAGTTAGATATAATAAAGATCCAATCATGCCTCTATACATAGTTTGGTCAATATTTGTTCCATTTGTATCTTCATCTAATCTTACATTAGTAGCCATGGGTGTATGGTTGGTTTTAGCGTTATTCATGCCATATTTCTTAAGAAGTTCTTTTATATATTTTTGTTGATGAATAAAGATACCATTAGCAGTTTGTTTAATTTGCAAACCAAGAAAGAAATTTAATTCTCCCATCATGCTCATTTCAAATTCAGTGCTCATAAGGTTAGCAAATTCTTTACATAGTAATTCATTTGTGGCACCAAAAATAATATCATCAACATATATTTGAACAACTAATATATTGGAACCTTTGTTCTTAAAGAATAAGGTTTTATCAATTTTACCTCTAATAAAGTCATTTTGAATCAAAAATTTTGATAGTCTTTCATACCATTGCCTAGGAGCTTGTTTCAACCCATAAAGAGCTTTATCAAGCTTATAGACATGATCAAGACACGAGGTATTCTCAAAGCCAGGCGGTTGTTCAACAAAAACTTCTTCATCAAGAAAACCATTCAAGAAAGCACATTTCACATCCATTTGATATAATTTAAAGTTCATAAATGCAGCAAAAGAAATTAAAATTCTAATAGCTTCTAACCTTGCTACTGGAGCAAATGTCTCAGTATAATCAATACCTTCTTGTTGATTGTACCCTTTGACCACGAGCCTTGCT
This sequence comes from Amaranthus tricolor, assembly GCF_026212465.1. Taxonomy (NCBI): domain Eukaryota; kingdom Viridiplantae; phylum Streptophyta; class Magnoliopsida; order Caryophyllales; family Amaranthaceae; genus Amaranthus; species Amaranthus tricolor. The sequence continues at coordinate 22,494,865 of NC_080060.1, read as the reverse complement.
TTGTTTCTTACAATTATTCCATGCTCATCTAGTTTGTTCCGAAATACCCATTTCAAACCAATTACCTTCTTGTGTTTCGGTTTGGGTTCTAAATGCCATACTTTGTTCCTTTCAAATTCGTTCAATTCATCTTGCATGGCTACAACCCATTCGGAATCCTTTAGAGCTTCTTCGTGATTTTTGGGTTCAAGTGATGATAGGAACGCAAAATGTGCACAAAAATTTCTCATTTGAGATCGAGTTTGTGTTCCTTTATTCAAATCACTTACAATTAAATCAAGAGGATGGTATTTTTGATATCTCCAAGGTTTTGGCATAAAATCTCTTGTGGGAACAGTAGCATGTTCTGGTTCATCAGCTTGATTAACATTCTGTTCAGCTACTGGATCGTTTTGCTCTTCTGTGGGAACAGCTGGATTGGGAACAGTCTGCTGTTCCTGATGTTCTGGCAGTTCCTGAACTTGATCAGTACTTTCTGCTTCTGCTGGAACCGGCTGTTCACCAGCTGTTTCTTGATCATGCACTTTCAATTCTTCATCATCTTCTTCTAAATTTGCAAGACCTATCTTAAAATTATTTGTATCCTGTTCACTTGACAAAAAGTTAGTTTCATCGAAAATTATGTGAACGGATTCTTCCACACTCATTGTTCTTTTGTTATAGACTCTATATGCCTTACTTTGAGATGAGTAGCCAAGAAATACTGCTTCATCACTTCTTTCATCAAATTTACCTATATTCCGTTTTCCATTAACATGTACAAAACATTTGCAACCAAACACACGAAAATAGGCAATATTTGGTTTAACACCTTTAAACAGTTCATAGGGTGTCTTAGAAGTGATTGGTCTTATCAATACTCTATTTAAAATATAACATGCAGTATTAACAGCCTCGGCCCAAAAATTTCTAGGTAAACCACTAGCAATTAACATAGTTCTAGCCATTTCTTCTAAAGTTCTATTTTTCCTTTCTACAACACCATTTTGTTGTGGTGTTCTAGGGGCGGAAAAATTGTGACTTATTCCATGTTCATTGCAATAACTCATAAAGCTTGAATTTTCAAATTCTTTACCATGATCTGACCTTATGTGAACAATTTGATTATTGGTAGATTTTTGTATTTTGTTAGCGAAAGAAACAAACTCATTAAAGGCTTCATCTTTACTAACTAAAAATAAAGTCCATGTAAATCTACTATAATCATCAATAATAACAAACACATATCTCTTGCCACTACGGCTTTGTATTCTCATAGGTCCACACAAATCCATGTGTAATAATTCAAGCGTTTTTGAGGTGGTCACAACATTCTTTGGTTTAAAAGATGACCTTACTTGTTTTCCTTTGGCACAAGGATCACATATTTCCTCTTTAAGGAATTTTATAGATGGTAGTCCTCTAACTAGGTCTTTAGATCTTAATGTATTAATCAATGAATAACTAGCATGACCAGGTCCACTATATAAGTGTTCCCTTTTCTGTTTCCCTCAAGAATGATGTCTCCTGTGTCGTTCCTAGAAATAATGCACTTTTCAGAAGTAAAGTTTACAGAGTTACCCTTATCACAAAATTGAGAAATGCTGAGTAAGTTGTGTTTCAAATTCTCGACTAAAAATACATTATCAATGACGTGGGAACATGACCTTCCAACCTTTCCTTTGGCGATTATCTCACCCTTCATATTGTCACCGAAGGTTACTGTTCCCCCATCATAGGCTTCAAGTGAGAGAAATTTAGATTTGTCACCTGTCATATGCTTGGAACACCCACTGTCGAGATACCATGAGCTGTTCCCCCTCACTTGGACCTGTAAGATAATTAATTGTTATTTATAGGAACCCAGACTTTCTTGGGTTCCTTGTCGATCTTACATGAATCATATTTATCAATTTGAATGTTATCGACATAGTTTCTGTTAGAGACAGTATACTGTTCCCTTTTGGTGCACTGTTCCTTCAGATGGCCAGCTTTATCACAGAAGGTACAGTACCTGTCTCTAGGAAGATTAACGTAAGCTTTCTTACTTTTGTTATTCTTAAAATATTTTAGGCCTTGTGATTTCTTACTTTTAGCATCTAGAATCCATTTGGGAGTTATTTTGATTTTCCCTTTTTCTCTTGAATTTAATTCAAGATTATTATTGTTGTTACGGTTGGATTCTGGATTCAACTCTAAATGTTGAAAATCATTGCACAAATCCTTAGTAGATGCATTTATCAATTCTTTATTTAAGCCTAATAATTTGTATTGTGATAGCTCAATATTAAGAATAACATTTTCTTTCTTAAGTCTCTCCATATTTTCCTTTAGGATTATATTTTGATCTAACAAACCGAAAAATTTGTTTTGGACATCATGTCTAAAGGTGTTTATGTATGAGACATGGTCTTTGCTTACTTTAAGTTCCTGTTCTAACTTGAGACACTTATCATTGCAATTTTCAAGTTTAGCTTGTGTCTCTTTTAACAACTCTTTTAATTCATTTTTACTTAGATTAAATGAATGGTTAGAAAATGAATTAGAAATATTTACCTGCTTCTCCTTGCCTTTATGCGTAGCCATGAGACATAGGTTAGCTGTCTCCTCTTCTTCGGGAACAATAGTTTCATTCTCACTTTCAGTTTCTCCCCATGCAGCAATCATGGCCTTACGAAAGTCAGTCTTGTTAAAATTTTCTTTGTTCAACGGTCTTCTTGAATCTCTTGTCTTTCCCTTACCCTTTTCATTCTTCCATGTTGGGCAATCCTTGATGAAGTGTTCGGTACTTCCACATTTGTGGCATTCAAGATTTTTTGTTCTTCTTTCTTTGTTGTTTCTTTGATTTGCATACCTGCTGTTCCTGAAGAACTTCTTGAATTTTCGTACCAATAAAGCAGCCTCTTCCTCATCACATTCTGATTCGTCCTGTTCCCCCCGCTGCCAGAGCCAGTCCCTTGTTCCTGGAACTGTCTGCTGTTCCCAAATGCAATTCATGCGTCATTAGGGAACCAGCCAGCTCCTCTAGATTGAACTTAGTAAAATCTTTGGACTCTTGTATAGCAGTAACCTTGGCCCTCCAGCGCTCATCTTGAGGAAGGCTCCTTAGGATCTTCCTTACTTGTTCATCAGTGGGAATTATTCTTCCAAGAGAGACAAGCTCGTTTGTTATGTTGGTGAACCTAGTGAACATCTCTTGGATACTTTCTCTTGGCTCCATAACAAATCTCTCGTATTTAGACATTAACAAATCAATTTTGGACCGTTTTACTTCACTTGTTCCCTCATGGGTAACAGCAAGCAGGTCCCAAATTTGCTTAGCGGATTTGCACCCCATAATTCTATTATGCTCGTTTGGTCCAAGACCACAATGAAGTAATTTTATAGCAAGAGCATTTAATTCCATTTTCTGAAAATCTTCTTTTTCATATTCGGTTATAGGTTTGGGAACAATTTCATTGTTGGAGTTAGTAGTGGTTACCTCAAAATCTCCGATTTCTATGACTCTCCAAACTTGATAATTTTCCGCTTTAATGAAGATCTCCATCCTATTCTTCCAGTATGTATAGAATTTTCCATCGAACATTGGCGGTCTTTGAGTTGAATACCCTTCTTCCATTCGCTCGTTCATAATTGACATTTTTAGGGAACACCAGAATCTGCCCTCAGGGTTTCTTGATCTTCTGGGAACAGGGCTCTGATACCAATTGTTGATTCAATTAGGAACGGGAACAGCAACAAGAGGGGGGGTGAATTGTTGTTGTTGCAAGTTTAAGCGATTGTGCCCTGTTTTTGCGGAATTATTCAAAATAAATAAAGCTTAAACTAAGAGCAAAATAATAAGAGAGACACACGATTTTACGTGGAAACCTTTTGGGCCTAAACAAAAGGAAAAACCACGACCACTTGGGATTTCTAACAACTTCACTATGTTTAAGGCAATTAGTTACAATTACAATAAACACCTTACTTCACTCGAAGCGAAACAACTAGGCCAACTCTTCACTCTCTAATTGCTTTACTCAAAGCAACAAACTTAGCTTTACAATAAGCTAATCCTCTCTAGCTTCACTAAAAGCTATCTAACTTCCCCCTTAGACTCACCCGAGTCTAATTACATAAACTCTCAAAAACCCTTACAAAAAGGATATAAATTCTCTAAAATAAATCAAAGAGTTGCATCAAGAAAATATTATAAATTAATTGGCAATTTTAAGAACAAAATATTTCTTGTAAAATCCAACAAAAACGTATGAAAAACACTCAAGCACAAAACGTTGGATTACTTCACATCACTTTAAAAACCGGAATTATCTTGCAATTTATAGAAAATAATATTCCTAAGAAAGTGGAATAATCCAATCCATCATCCCACTATCAAAAGATCATGGGAGTAATGTGGATTAAGCAAACACACGGTTATTTCCATAAGATTTGATTAAGTCAAATCACACGTGTACATAAACAATAACCGCTGTTCCCTTAATAACCGCTGTTCCCTAAAGTAGCAGTTTTTTCAGTAGTAATTCCTGTTCCCCAAATTAATGGCTGGAACTTCATGCTATATTTAGAAAACGGTTAATCTTAGTGGGAATGATTGCTTGCTTATTTTTAGGAATAAAGACCGGCTGAAAAGATTTGCTAAGACCAATTCAAAGTTAGTTAATTCTATTTTTAACAAATCCAGGATTTATTAAAAATAGATCCTAAAATAAAGGATCTTAACAAATAAAACGTGAATACATTTTCTTTAACAAAAACGATTTGCCAATTAACTTTAATAAATTATTACTGCAACAATTTAATTTAAAATACATTAACTAAAAATAATAATTAAAATATGATAACCAGAATTTTTAGTCAACGTAGTCAACCTTCAGCTCAGGAACAGTGTGCTGTCTCCAGACTTCAGTTTAGCTAGAACATCCAACTTGGGAACAGTAGATCTGCTGTCTCCATTTTACATCCCAAGCGATATGCTTCTCCTAACCTCTTTTGAAACCTTTTGACATGTACGTTTCCATAAGCTAAGGCATAGGTACTATCAACGATCATAATCATAATCATAATCGGATACCGACCTGCAGAATCTCTAAAAACATGTTTGCTCAAATAAAGTGTAGTCATCATCAAAACTCAAGAGGTCCAACATACCACATAATTTCCAGCATATAACTAGGAATTTAAATTCTAACCACTTCAACATAATAATATATGACAAATAGTGTTTTGTGCCAAGTGTCGTGAAAAACAAACCAAGTTTTAGCTACTTTATGCGCGAAAGTGACAAAAAATCTTAAAAATCCATAAAGTCGAAACTTACCACGTAATTTCTAGCATATGAGTATGATTTTCAATTCCAAACACTTCAACACAATAATATATACCAAATAGTGTTGTGTGCCAAGTTTCGTGAAAAACAAACCAAGTTTGAGCTACTTTATGCGCGAAAGTGCCAAAAAAGCTTAAGAAACCATGAAATCGAAACTTAGCACGAAATTTCTCGCATCTGACTATGATTTTCAATTATAAGCATTTCAACACAATAATTTATACCAAATAGTATTGTGTACCAAGTTTCGTGCAAAACCAACCATGTTTGAGCTACTTTATGCGTGAATGTGCCAAAAACGCTTAAAAACCCTTAAAATAGCAACTTAACACGTAATTTCTAGCATATGACTATGATTTTAAATTCTTACCACTTCAACACAATAATATATACCACATAATGTTGTGTGCCAAGTTTCGTGCAAAACAATCCAAGTTTGAGCTACTTTATGCGCGAAAGTGACAAAAACTTTTAAAAACCGTTAAAATCGCAACATAACACTTATATTCTAGCATATGACTATGAATTTCAATTCTAACCACTTCAATAAAATAATATATGCCAAATTTTGATGTGTGCCAAGATTCGTGCAAAACATACCAAGTTTGAGCTACTTTATGCGCGAAAGTGTCAAAAACGCTTAAAAACCCTTAAATTCGCAACTTAACACGTATTTCTAGCATATGACTATGATTTTCAATTCTAACCACTTCAACACAATAATATACCAAATAGTATTGGGTGCCAGGATTCGTGCAAAACAAACAAAGTTTTACTTTATGCGCGAGAGTGACAAAAAAGCTTAAAAACCATTAATATCGCAACTTAGCACGTAATTTCTAGTATATGACTATGATTTTCATTTATTACCACTTCAACAAAATAATATATACCACATAGTATTGTGTGCCATGTTTCATGACAAAAAAAAAAACCAAGGTTCAACTACTTTATGCACGATAGTGACAAAAAAGCTTAAAAACCATTAATATCGCAACTTAGAACGTAATTACTAGCATATGACTGTGATTTAAAAATCTAACCACTTCAACACAACAATATATACCAAATAGTATTGTGTGCCAGGTTTCGTGTAAAACAAACAAAGTTTGAGGTACTTTACGAGCGAAAGTTCCAAAAACGCTTAAAAACACTTAAAATCGCAACTTAACACGTAATTTTTAGCATATAACTAGGATTTTAAATTCTAACCACTTCAACATAAAATATATGACAAATAGTGTTGTGTGCCAAGTGTCGTGCAAAACAAACCAAGTTTGAGCTACTTTATGCGCGAAAGTGACAAAAAATCTTAAAAACCCATAAAGTCGAAACTTACCACGTAATTTCTAGCATATAACTAGGATTTTCAATTCTAACCACTTCAACATAATAATATATGACAAATAGTGTTGTGTGCCAAGTGTCGTGCAAAACAAACCAAGTTTGAGCTACTTTATGCGCGAAAGTGACAAAAAATCTTAAAAACCCATAAAATCGAAACTTACCACGTAATTTCTAGCATATAACTAGGATTTTCAATTCTAACCACTTCAACATAATAATATATGACAAATAGTGTTGTGTGCCAAGTGTCGTGCAAAACAAACCAAGTTTGAGCTACTTTATGCGCGAAAGTGACAAAAAATCTTAAAAACCCATAAAGTCGAAACTTACCACCTAATTTCTAGCATATAACTAGGATTTTCAATTCTAACCACTTCAACATAATAATATATGACAAATAGTGTTGTGTGCCAAGTGTCGTGCAAAACAAACCAAGTTTGAGCTTCTTTATGCGAGAAAGTGACAAAAAATCTTAAAAACCCATAAAGTTGAAACTTACCACGTAATTTCTAGCATATGAGTATGATTTTCAATTCTAAACACTTCAACACAATAATCTTTACCAAATAGTGTTGTGTGCCAAGTTTCGTGAAAAACAAACCAAGTTTGAGCTACTTTATGCGCGAAAGTGCCAAAAAAGCTTAAGAAACCATGAAATCGAAACTTAGCACGAAATTTCTCGCATCTGACTATGATTTTCAATTATAAGCATTTCAACACAATAATTTTTACCAAATAGTATTGTGTGCCAAGTTTCGTGCAAAACCAACCATGTTTGAGCTACTTTTGCGCGAAAGTGCCAAAAACGCTTAAAAACCCTTAAAATAGCAACTTAACACGTAATTTCTAGCATATGACTATGATTTTAAATTCTTACCACTTCAACACAATAATATATACCAAATAGTGTTGTGTGCCAAGTTTCGTGCTAAACAAACCAAGTTTGAGCTACTTTTTGCTCGAAAGTGCCAAAAACTTTTAGAAACCGTTAAAATCGCAACTTAACACGTATATTTTAGCATATGAATATGAATTTCAATTATAACCACTTCAAAAAAATAATATATGCCAAATTTTGTTGTGTGCCAAGTTTCGTGCAAAACATACCAAGTTTGAGCTACTTTATGCGCGAAAGTGTCAAAAACGCTTAAAAACCCTTAAATTCGCAACTTAACACGTAACTTCTAACATATGACTATGATTTTCAATTCTAACCACTTCAACACAATAATATACCAAATAGTATTGTGTGCCAATATTCTTGCAAAACAAACCAAGTTTGAGCTACTTTATACGCGAAAGTGCCACAAAAGCATAAAAACCCATAAAATCGCCACTTAGCACGTAATTTCTAGTATATGACTATGATTTTCATTTATAACCACTTCAACACAATAATATATACCACATAGTATTACGTGCCATGTTTCGTGCCAAAAAAAACAAAGTTTCAACTACTTTATGCACGAAAGTAAAAAAAAAGCTTAAAAACCATTAATATCGCAACTTTGCACGTAATTACTAGCATATGACTGTGATTTAAAAATCTAACCACTTCAACACAACAATATATACCAAATAGTATTGTGTGCCAGGTTTCGTGTTAAACAAACAAAGTTTGAGGTACTTTACGAGCGAAAGTTCCAAAAACGCTTAAAAACCCTTAAAATAGAAACTTAACACGTAATTTTTAGCACATAACTTGGATTTTCAATTCTAACCACTTCAACATAATAATATATGACAAATAGTGTTGTGTGCCAAGTGTCGTGCAAAACAAACCAAGTTTGAGCTACTTTATGCGCGAAAGTGACAAAAAATCTTAAAAACCCATAAAGCCGAAACTTACCACGTAATTTCTAGCATATAACTAGGAATTTAAATTCTAACCACTTCAACATAATAATATATGACAAATAGTGTTGTGTGCCAAGTGTCGTGCAAAACAAACCAAGTTTTAGCTACTTTATGCGCGAAAGTGACAAAAAATCTTAAAAACCCATAAAGTCGAAACTTACCACGTAATTTCTAGCATATGAGTATGATTTTCAATTCTAAACACTTCAACACAATAATATATACCAAATAGTGTTGTGTGCCAAGTTTCGTGAAAAACAAACCAAGTTTGAGATACTTTATGCGCGAAAGTGCCAAAAAAGCTTAAGAAACCATGAAATCGAAACTTAGCACGAAATTTCTCGCATCTGAATATGATTTTCAATTATAAGCATTTCAACACAATAATTTATACCAAATAGTATTGTGTGCCAAGTTTCGTGCAAAACCAACCATGTTTGAGCTACTTTATGCGTGAATATGCCAAAAACGCTTAAAAACCCTTAAAATAGCCACTTAACACGTAATTTCCAGCATATGACTATGATTTTAAATTCTTACCACTTCAACACAATAATATATACCACATAATGTTGTGTGCCAAGTTTCGTGCAAAACAATCCAAGTTTGAGCTACTTTATGCGCGAAAGTGACAAAAACTTTTAAAAACCGTTAAAATCGCAACATAACACTTATATTCTAGCATATGACTATGAATTTCAATTCTAACCACTTCAATAAAATAATATATGCCAAATTTTGATGTGTGCCAAGATTCGTGCAAAACATACCAAGTTTGAGCTACTTTATGCGCGAAAGTGTCAAAAACGCTTAAAAACCCTTAAATTCGCAACTTAACACGTATTTCTAGCATATGACTATGATTTTCAATTCTAACAACTTCAACACAATAATATACCAAATAGTATTGTGTGCCAAGATTCGTGCAAAACAAACAAAGTTTTACTTTATGCGCGAGAGTGACAAAAAAGCTTAAAAACCATTAATATCGCAACTTAGCACGTAATTTCTAGTATATGACTATGATTTTCATTTATTACCACTTCAACAAAATAATATATACCACATAGTATTGTGTGCCATGTTTCATGACAAAAAAAAAACCAAGGTTCAACTACTTTATGCACGATAGTGACAAAAAAGCTTAAAAACCATTAATATCGCAACTTAGCACGTAATTACTAGCATATGACTGTGATTTAAAAATCTAACCACTTCAACACAACAATATATACCAAATAGTATTGTGTGCCAGGTTTCGTGTAAAACAAACAAAGTTTGAGGTACTTTACGAGCGAAAGTTCCAAAAACGCTTAAAAACACTTAAAATCGCAACTTAACACGTAATTTTTAGCATATAACAAGGATTTTAAATTCTAACCACTTCAACATAAAATATATGACAAATAGTGTTGTGTGCCAAGTGTCGTGCAAAACAAACCAAGTTTGAGCTACTTTATGCGCGAAAGTGACAAAAAATCTTAAAAACCCATAAAGTCGCAACTTACCACGTAATTTCTAGCATATAACTAGGATTTTCAATTCTAACCACTTCAACATAATAATATATGACAAATAGTGTTGTGTGCCAAGTGTTGTGCAAAACAAACCAAGTTTGAGCTACTTTATGCGCGAAAGTGACAAAAAATCTTAAAAACCCATAAAGTCGAAACTTACCACCTAATTTCTAGCATATAACTAGGATTTTCAATTCTAACCACTTCAACATAATAATATATGACAAATAGTGTTGTGTGCCAAGTGTCGTGCAAAACAAACCAAGTTTGAGCTACTTTATGCGAGAAAGTGACAAAAAATCTTAAAAACCCATAAAGTTGAAACTTACCACGTAATTTCTAGCATATGAGTATGATTTTCAATTCTAAACACTTCAACACAATAATCTTTACCAAATAGTGTTGTGTGCCAAGTTTCGTGAAAAACAAACCAAGTTTGAGCTACTTTATGCGCGAAAGTGCCAAAAAAGCTTAAGAAACCATGAAATCGAAACTTAGCACAAAATTTCTCGCATCTGACTATGATTTTCAATTATAAGCATTTCAACACAATAATTTTTACCAAATAGTATTGTGTGCCAAGTTTCGTGCAAAACCAACCATGTTTGAGCTACTTTTGCGCGAAAGTGCCAAAAACGCTTAAAAACCCTTAAAATAGCAACTTAACACGTAATTTCTAGCATATGACTATGATTTAAAATTCTTACCACTTCAACACAATAATATATACCAAATAGTGTTGTGTGCCAAGTTTCGTGCTAAACAAACCAAGTTTGAGCTACTTTTTGCTCGAAAGTGCCAAAAACTTTTAGAAACCGTTAAAATCGCAACTTAACACGTATATTTTAGCATATGAATATGAATTTCAATTATAACCACTTCAAAAAAATAATATATGCCAAATTTTGTTGTGTGCCAAGTTTCGTGCAAAACATACCAAGTTTGAGCTACTTTATGCGCGAAAGTGTCAAAAACGCTTAAAAACCCTTAAATACGCAACTTAACACGTAATTTCTAACATATGACTATGATTTTCAATTCTAACCACTTCAACACAATAATATACCAAATAGTATTGTGTGCCAATATTCTTGCAAAACAAACCAAGTTTGAGCTACTTTATACACGAAAGTGCCACAAAAGCATAAAAACCCATAAAATCGCCACTTAGCACGTAATTTCTAGTATATGACTATGATTTTCATTTATAACCAGTTCAACACAATAATATATACCACATAGTATTGCGTGCCATGTTTCGTGCCAAAAAAAACAAAGTTTCAACTACTTTATGCACGAAAGCAAAAAAAAAGCTTAAAAACCATTAATATCGTAACTTTGCACGTAATTACTAGCATATGACTGTGATTTAAAAATCTAACCACTTCAACACAACAATATATACCAAATAGTATTGTGTGCCAGGTTTCGTGTTAAACAAACAAAGTTTGAGGTACTTTACGAGCGAAAGTTCCAAAAACGCTTAAAAACCCTTAAAATAGAAACTTAACACGTAATTTTTAGCACATAACTAGGATTTTCAATTCTAACCACTTCAACATAATAATATATGACAAATAGTGTTGTGTGCCAAGTGTCGTGCAAAACAAACCAAGTTTGAGCTACTTTATGCGCGAAAGTGACAAAAAATCTTAAAAACCCATAAAGCCGAAACTTACCACGTAATTTCTAGCATATAACTAGGAATTTAAATTCTAACCACTTCAACATAATAATATATGACAAATAGTGTTGTGTGCCAAGTGTCGTGCAAAACAAACCAAGTTTTAGCTACTTTATGCGCGAAAGTGACAAAAAATCTTAAAAACCCATAAAGTCGAAACTTACCACGTAATTTCTAGCATATGAGTATGATTTTCAATTCTAAACACTTCAACACAATAATATATACCAAATAGTGTTGTGTGCCAAGTTTCGTGAAAAACAAACCAAGTTTGAGATACTTTATGCGCGAAAGTGCCAAAAAAGCTTAAGAAACCATGAAATCGAAACTTAGCACGAAATTTCTCGCATCTGACTATGATTTTCAATTATAAGCATTTCAACACAATAATTTATACCAAATTGTATTGTGTACCAAGTTTCGTGCAAAACCAACCATGTTTGAGCTACTTTATGCGTGAATGTGCCAAAAACGCTTAAAAACCCTTAAAATAGCAACTTAACACGTAATTTCTAGCATATGACTATGATTTTAAATTCTTACCACTTCAACACAATAATATATACCACATAATGTTGTGTGCCAAGTTTCGTGCAAAACAATCCTAGTTTGAGCTACTTTATGCGCGAAAGTGACAAAAACTTTTAAAAACCGTTAAAATCGCAACATAACACTTATATTCTAGCATATGACTATGAATTTCAATTCTAACCACTTCAATAAAATAATATATGCCAAATTTTGATGTGTGCCAAGATTCGTGCAAAACATACCAAGTTTGAGCTACTTTATGCGCGAAAGTGTCAAAAACGCTTAAAAACCCTTAAATTCGCAACTTAACACGTATTTCTAGCATATGACTATGATTTTCAATTCTAACCACTTCAACACAATAATATACCAAATAGTATTGGGTGCCAGGATTCGTGCAAAACAAACAAAGTTTTACTTTATGCGCGAGAGTGACAAAAAAGCTTAAAAACCATTAATATCGCAACTTAGCACGTAATTTCTAGTATATGACTATGATTTTCATTTATTACCACTTCAACAAAATAATATATACCACATAGTATTGTGTGCCATGTTTCATGACAAAAAAAAAAACCAAGGTTCAACTACTTTATGCACGATAGTGACAAAAAAGCTTAAAAACCATTAATATCGCAACTTAGAACGTAATTACTAGCATATGACTGTGATTTAAAAATCTAACCACTTCAACACAACAATATATACCAAATAGTATTGTGTGCCAGGTTTCGTGTAAAACAAACAAAGTTTGAGGTACTTTACGAGCGAAAGTTCCAAAAACGCTTAAAAACCCTTAAAATCGCAACTTAACACGTAATTTTTAGCATATAACTAGGATTTTAAATTCTAACCACTTCAACATAAAATATATGACAAATAGTGTTGTGTGCCAAGTGTCGTGCAAAACAAACCAAGTTTGAGCTACTTTATGCGCGAAAGTGACAAAAAATCTTAAAAACCCATAAAGTCGAAACTTACCACCTAATTTCTAGCATATAACTAGGATTTTCAATTCTAACCACTTCAACATAATAATATATGACAAATAGTGTTGTGTGCCAAGTGTCGTGCAAAACAAACCAAGTTTGAGCTACTTTATGCGAGAAAGTGACAAAAAATCTTAAAAACCCATGAAGTTGAAACTTACCACGTAATTTCTAGCATATGAGTATGATTTTCAATTCTAAACACTTCAACACAATAATCTTTACCAAATAGTGTTGTGTGCCAAGTTTCGTGAAAAACAAACCAAGTTTGAGCTACTTTATGCGCGAAAGTGCCAAAAAAGCTTAAGAAACCATGAAATCGAAACTTAGCACGAAATTTCTCGCATCTGACTATGATTTTCAATTATAAGCATTTCAACACAATAATTTTTACCAAATAGTATTGTGTGCCAAGTTTCGTGCAAAACCAACCATGTTTGAGCTACTTTTGCGCGAAAGTGCCAAAAACGCTTAAAAACCCTTAAAATAGCAACTTAACACGTAATTTCTAGCATATGACTATGATTTAAAATTCTTACCACTTCAACACAATAATATATACCAAATAGTGTTGTGTGCCAAGTTTCGTGCTAAACAAACCAAGTTTGAGCTACTTTTTGCTCGAAAGTGCCAAAAACTTTTAGAAACCGTTAAAATCGCAACTTAACACGTATATTTTAGCATATGAATATGAATTTCAATTATAACCACTTCAAAAAAATAATATATGCCAAATTTTGTTGTGTGCCAAGTTTCGTGCAAAACATACCAAGTTTGAGCTACTTTATGCGCGAAAGTGTCAAAAACGCTTAAAAACCCTTAAATTCGCAACTTAACACGTAATTTCTAACATATGACTATGATTTTCAATTCTAACCACTTCAACACAATAATATACCAAATAGTATTGTGTGCCAATATTCTTGCAAAACAAACCAAGTTTGAGCTACTTTATACACGAAAGTGCCACAAAAGCATAAAAACCCATAAAATCGCCACTTAGCACGTAATTTCTAGTATATGACTATGATTTTCATTTATAACCAGTTCAACACAATAATATATACCACATAGTATTGCGTGCCATGTTTCGTGCCAAAAAAAACAAAGTTTCAACTACTTTATGCACGAAAGCAAAAAAAAAGCTTAAAAACCATTAATATCGTAACTTTGCACGTAATTACTAGCATATGACTGTGATTTAAAAATCTAACCACTTCAACACAACAATATATACCAAATAGTATTGTGTGCCAGGTTTCGTGTTAAACAAACAAAGTTTGAGGTACTTTACGAGCGAAAGTTCCAAAAACGCTTAAAAACCCTTAAAATAGAAACTTAACACGTAATTTTTAGCACATAACTAGGATTTTCAATTCTAACCACTTCAACATAATAATATATGACAAATAGTGTTGTGTGCCAAGTGTCGTGCAAAACAAACCAAGTTTGAGCTACTTTATGCGCGAAAGTGACAAAAAATCTTAAAAACCCATAAAGCCGAAACTTACCACGTAATTTCTAGCATATAACTAGGAATTTAAATTCTAACCACTTCAACATAATAATATATGACAAATAGTGTTGTGTGCCAAGTGTCGTGCAAAACAAACCAAGTTTTAGCTACTTTATGCGCGAAAGTGACAAAAAATCTTAAAAACCCATAAAGTCGAAACTTACCACGTAATTTCTAGCATATGAGTATGATTTTCAATTCTAAACACTTCAACACAATAATATATACCAAATAGTGTTGTGTGCCAAGTTTCGTGAAAAACAAACCAAGTTTGAGATACTTTATGCGCGAAAGTGCCAAAAAAGCTTAAGAAACCATGAAATCGAAACTTAGCACGAAATTTCTCGCATCTGACTATGATTTTCAATTATAAGCATTTCAACACAATAATTTATACCAAATTGTATTGTGTACCAAGTTTCGTGCAAAACCAACCATGTTTGAGCTACTTTATGCGTGAATGTGCCAAAAACGCTTAAAAACCCTTAAAATAGCAACTTAACACGTAATTTCTAGCATATGACTATGATTTTAAATTCTTACCACTTCAACACAATAATATATACCACATAATGTTGTGTGCCAAGTTTCGTGCAAAACAATCCTAGTTTTAGCTACTTTATGCGCGAAAGTGACAAAAACTTTTAAAAACCGTTAAAATCGCAACATAACACTTATATTCTAGCATATGACTATGAATTTCAATTCTAACCACTTCAATAAAATAATATATGCCAAATTTTGATGTGTGCCAAGATTCGTGCAAAACATACCAAGTTTGAGCTACTTTATGCGCGAAAGTGTCAAAAACGCTTAAAAACCCTTAAATTCGCAACTTAACACGTATTTCTAGCATATGACTATGATTTTCAATTCTAACCACTTCAACACAATAATATACCAAATAGTATTGGGTGCCAGGATTCGTGCAAAACAAACAAAGTTTTACTTTATGCGCGAGAGTGACAAAAAAGCTTAAAAACCATTAATATCGCAACTTAGCACGTAATTTCTAGTATATGACTATGATTTTCATTTATTACCACTTCAACAAAATAATATATACCACATAGTATTGTGTGCCATGTTTCATGACAAAAAAAAAACCAAGGTTCAACTACTTTATGCACGATAGTGACAAAAAAGCTTAAAAACCATTAATATCGCAACTTAGCACGTAATTACTAGCATATGACTGTGATTTAAAAATCTAACCACTTCAACACAACAATATATACCAAATAGTATTGTGTGCCAGGTTTCGTGTAAAACAAACACAGTTTGAGGTACTTTACGAGCGAAAGTTCCAAAAACGCTTAAAAACCCTTTAAATCGCAACTTAACACGTAATTTTTAGCATATAACTAGGATTTTAAATTCTAACCACTTCAACATAAAATATATGACAAATAGTGTTGTGTGCCAAGTGTCGTGCAAAACAAACCAAGTTTGAGCTACTTTATGCGCGAAAGTGACAAAAAATCTTAAAAACCCATAAAATCGAAACTTACCACGTAATTTCTAGCATATAACTAGGATTTTCAATTCTAACCACTTCAACATAATAATATATGACAAATAGTGTTGTGTGCCAAGTGTCGTGCAAAACAAACCAAGTTTGAGCTACTTTATGCGCGAAAGTGACAAAAAATCTTAAAAACCCATAAAGTCGAAACTTACCACCTAATTTCTAGCATATAACTAGGATTTTCAATTCTAACCACTTCAACATAATAATATATGACAAATAGTGTTGTGTGCCAAGTGTCGTGCAAAACAAACCAAGTTTGAGCTTCTTTGTGCGAGAAAGTGACAAAAAATCTTAAAAACCCATAAAGTTGAAACTTACCACGTAATTTCTAGCATATGAGTATGATTTTCAATTCTAAACACTTCAACACAATAATCTTTACCAAATAGTGTTGTGTGCCAAGTTTCGTGAAAAACAAACCAAGTTTGAGCTACTTTATGCGCGAAAGTGCCAAAAAAGCTTAAGAAACCATGAAATCGAAACTTAGCACGAAATTTCTCGCATCTGACTATGATTTTCAATTATAAGCATTTCAACACAATAATTTTTACCAAATAGTATTGTGTGCCAAGTTTCGTGCAAAACCAACCATGTTTGAGCTACTTTTGCGCGAAAGTGCCAAAAACGCTTAAAAACCCTTAAAATAGCAACTTAACACGTAATTTCTAGCATATGACTATGATTTTAAATTCTTACCACTTCAACACAATAATATATACCAAATAGTGTTGTGTGCCAAGTTTCGTGCTAAACAAACCAAGTTTGAGCTACTTTTTGCTCGAAAGTGCCAAAAACTTTTAGAAACCGTTAAAATCGCAACTTAACACGTATATTTTAGCATATGAATATGAATTTCAATTATAACCACTTCAAAAAAATAATATATGCCAAATTTTGTTGTGTGCCAAGTTTCGTGCAAAACATACCAAGTTTGAGCTACTTTATGCGCGAAAGTGTCAAAAACGCTTAAAAACCCTTAAATTCGCAACTTAACACGTAACTTCTAACATATGACTATGATTTTCAATTCTAACCACTTCAACACAATAATATACCAAATAGTATTGTGTGCCAATATTCTTGCAAAACAAACCAAGTTTGAGCTACTTTATACGCGAAAGTGCCACAAAAGCATAAAAACCCATAAAATCGCCACTTAGCACGTAATTTCTAGTATATGACTATGATTTTCATTTATAACCACTTCAACACAATAATATATACCACATAGTATTACGTGCCATGTTTCGTGCCAAAAAAAACAAAGTTTCAACTACTTTATGCACGAAAAGTAAAAAAAAAAGCTTAAAAACCATTAATATCGCAACTTTGCACGTAATTACTAGCATATGACTGTGATTTAAAAATCTAACCACTTCAACACAACAATATATACCAAATAGTATTGTGTGCCAGGTTTCGTGTTAAACAAACAAAGTTTGAGGTACTTTACGAGCGAAAGTTCCAAAAACGCTTAAAAACCCTTAAAATAGAAACTTAACACGTAATTTTTAGCACATAACTAGGATTTTCAATTCTAACCACTTCAACATAATAATATATGACAAATAGTGTTGTGTGCCAAGTGTCGTGCAAAACAAACCAAGTTTGAGCTACTTTATGCGCGAAAGTGACAAAAAATCTTAAAAACCCATAAAGCCGAAACTTACCACGTAATTTCTAGCATATAACTAGGAATTTAAATTCTAACCACTTCAACATAATAATATATGACAAATAGTGTTGTGTGCCAAGTGTCGTGCAAAACAAACCAAGTTTTAGCTACTTTATGCGCGAAAGTGACAAAAAATCTTAAAAAACCCATAAAGTCGAAACTTACCACGTAATTTCTAGCATATGAGTATGATTTTCAATTCTAAACACTTCAACACAATAATATATACCAAATAGTGTTGTGTGCCAAGTTTCGTGAAAAACAAACCAAGTTTGAGATACTTTATGCGCGAAAGTGCCAAAAAAGCTTAAGAAACCATGAAATCGAAACTTAGCACGAAATTTCTCGCATCTGAATATGATTTTCAATTATAAGCATTTCAATACAATAATTTATACCAAATAGTATTGTGTGCCAAGTTTCGTGCAAAACCAACCATGTTTGAGCTACTTTATGCGTGAATATGCCAAAAACGCTTAAAAACCCTTAAAATAGCCACTTAACACGTAATTTCTAGCATATGACTATGATTTTTAAATTCTTACCACTTCAACACAATAATATATACCACATAATGTTGTGTGCCAAGTTTCGTGCAAAACAATCCAAGTTTGAGCTACTTTATGCGCGAAAGTGACAAAAACTTTTAAAAACCGTTAAAATCGCAACATAACACTTATATTCTAGCATATGACTATGAATTTCAATTCTAACCACTTCAATAAAATAATATATGCCAAATTTTGATGTGTGCCAAGATTCGTGCAAAACATACCAAGTTTGAGCTACTTTATGCGCGAAAGTGTCAAAAACGCTTAAAAACCCTTAAATTCGCAACTTAACACGTATTTCTAGCATATGACTATGATTTTCAATTCTAACCACTTCAACACAATAATATACCAATTAGTATTGTGTGCCAAGATTCGTGCAAAACAAACAAAGTTTTACTTTATGCGCGAGAGTGACAAAAAAGCTTAAAAACCATTAATATCGCAACTTAGCACGTAATTTCTAGTATATGACTATGATTTTCATTTTTACCACTTCAACAAAATAATATATACCACATAGTATTGTGTGCCATGTTTCATGACAAAAAAAAAACCAAGGTTCAACAACTTTATGCACGATAGTGACAAAAAAGCTTAAAAACCATTAATATCGCAACTTAGCACGTAATTACTAGCATATGACTGTGATTTAAAAATCTAACCACTTCAACACAACAATATATACCAAATAGTATTGTGTGCCAGGTTTCCTGTAAAACAAACAAAGTTTGAGGTACTTTACGAGCGAAAGTTCCAAAAACGCTTAAAAACACTTAAAATCGCAACTTAACACGTAATTTTTAGCATATAACTAGGATTTTAAATTCTAACCACTTCAACATAAAATATATGACAAATAGTGTTGTGTGCCAAGTGTCGTGCAAAACAAACCAAGTTTGAGCTACTTTATGCGCGAAAGTGACAAAAAATCTTAAAAACCCATAAAGTCGAAACTTACCACGTAATTTCTAGCATATAACTAGGATTTTCAATTCTAACCACTTCAACATAATAATATATGACAAATAGTGTTGTGTGCCAAGTGTCGTGCAAAACAAACCAAGTTTGAGCTACTTTATGCGCGAAAGTGACAAAAAAATCTTAAAAACCCATAAAATCGAAACTTACCACGTAATTTCTAGCATATAACTAGGATTTTCAATTCTAACCACTTCAACATAATAATATATGACAAATAGTGTTGTGTGCCAAGTGTCGTGCAAAACAAACCAAGTTTGAGCTACTTTATGCGCGAAAGTGACAAAAAATCTTAAAAACCCATAAAGTCGAAACTTACCACCTAATTTCTAGCATATAACTAGGATTTTCAATTCTAACCACTTCAACATAATAATATATGACAAATAGTGTTGTGTGCCAAGTGTCGTGCAAAACAAACCAAGTTTGAGCTTCTTTATGCGAGAAAGTGACAAAAAATCTTAAAAAACCCATAAAGTTGAAACTTACCACGTAATTTCTAGCATATGAGTATGATTTTCAATTCTAAACACTTCAACACAATAATCTTTACCAAATAGTGTTGTGTGCCAAGTTTCGTGAAAAACAAACCAAGTTTGAGCTACTTTATGCGCGAAAGTGCCAAAAAAGCTTAAGAAACCATGAAATCGAAACTTAGCACGAAATTTCTCGCATCTGACTATGATTTTCAATTATAAGCATTTCAACACAATAATTTTTACCAAATAGTATTGTGTGCCAAGTTTCGTGCAAAACCAACCATGTTTGAGCTACTTTTGCGCGAAAATGCCAAAAACGCTTAAAAACCCTTAAAATAGCAACTTAACACGTAATTTCTAGCATATGACTATGATTTTAAATTCTTACCACTTCAACACAATAATATATACCAAATAATGTTGTGTGCCAAGTTTCGTGCTAAACAAACCAAGTTTGAGCTACTTTTTGCTCGAAAGTGCCAAAAACTTTTAGAAACCGTTAAAATCGCAACTTAACACGTATATTTTAGCATATGAATATGAATTTCAATTATAACCACTTCAAAAAAATAATATATGCCAAATTTTGTTGTGTGCCAAGTTTCGTGCAAAACATACCAAGTTTGAGCTACTTTATGCGCGAAAGTGTCAAAAACGCTTAAAAACCCTTAAATTCGCAACTTAACACGTAACTTCTAACATATGACTATGATTTTCAATTCTAACCACTTCAACACAATAATATACCAAATAGTATTGTGTGCCAATATTCTTGCAAAACAAACCAAGTTTGAGCTACTGCCAATATTCTTGCAAAACAAACCAAGTTTGAGCTACTTTATACGCGAAAGTGCCACAAAAGCATAAAAACCCATAAAATCGCCACTTAGCACGTAATTTTCTAGTATATGACTATGATTTACATTTATAACCACTTCAACACAATAATATATACCACATAGTATTACGTGCCATGTTTCGTGCCAAAAAAAACAAAGTTTCAACTACTTTATGCACGAAAGTAAAAAAAAAGCTTAAAAACCATTAATATCGCAACTTTTGCACGTAATTACTAGCATATGACTGTGATTTAAAAATCTAACCACTTCAACACAACAATATATACCAAATAGTATTGTGTGCCAGGTTTCGTGTTAAACAAACAAAGTTTGAGGTACTTTACGAGCGAAAAGTTCCAAAAACGCTTAAAAACCCTTAAAATAGAAAACTTAACACGTATTTTTAGCACATAACTAGGATTTTCAATTCTAACCACTTCAACATAATAATATATGACAAATAGTGTTGTGGTGCCAAGTGTCGTGCAAAACAAACCAAGGTTTGAGCTACTTTATGCGCGAAAGTGACAAAAATCTTAAAAAACCCATAAAGCCGAAACTTACCACGTAATTTCTAGCATA